>NC_134483.1:379511242-379811242 GCF_040206685.1 Ascaphus truei
TGGCACACTGTATTTAATAGGTTTAATACAGGTGACTGACTTTTTATTTTTTAAATTAAAAAAAAGGCAAGCATAAGCATTTTAAATATACCCATTGTTACAAAGCAGTTTAACAATCTTTACCTAATCTATACTGTGACATTATTTTAAATCACTTCTACATACAAGCATATTGTTAATCCACACTTGTAGTTTGTTTTGTCTGTAAATTAATGATTCTATCACGTTTAGCTAAACAGATTAATGGAAGAACAAGTACCAGAATTACAGGGAAACGAAAGAAAATAGAAACTCAATTTTTCACAGGAAATAAAAAACATTTATAATAAAAAAAATTTTTTTTAAAAACACTACAGGGGGGAATTTGTTTTAAGAAAGCCAATTCCATTAAGTTAAAGAAAAATGTGGGCCTGACCCTTTATGTGAAGCCTGGTAGCATTTGACCACACTTTGCAGATCTGCTTGTTGCAGAACTCTCTGACAATCTAATTGTAAACACAATTATTTGTAGAATGTACAGTTTCCATTAAACCACCAAGGTTATCTGGCAGAAGGTACGTCTTCGGATACCGTATCCTTCGTCATAACCCTCAGTCACGGTTTACTGCCTACAGTTTGTTAGTTTTGTTCACGGTCATTAAGAAACATTTTATATCCGGATCCCTATAAGGAACTGTACACAATAAGCAATATTGTTTTCCAATTCCACCCAGTATTGTACATGCATAAGTTCTAAAAGTTAATATCTGCACCATGTTTAGACCTAAACAGTGATATCCTGTACCGTGCAGCACAAAAAACAGAAATATGCTCACATAGCCTCCATACTAAGGAGCAGCTGCATGTGAATCCCCACAGCTCATTAAACACACTTGATTATTTATATTCCAATGGATTTTCCTACCATAAGGTCCCCTAAGCCTTCCAGGAGTTGAAAGCAGCCGGTGTATATTGAAGCACAGCTCAGTGCTGTTAACATATGGGGATACCTAGAAAACATTGATATAGTGCACACCAGGACAGCAGCCACCAAACCACTTTATCCACCTAAATAGGTCACCTTGTTAACATTCCAAACATTACTAATGGTTTTAGAAGATTTAGTGCAGTAAAGCAGCATTATTATTTTTTATGCATAGGCTAACAAGGTCCCAAAGTCCCCCCCATGGTCCTGACATTGGTAAATTAAAGAGACCCTGATAGGTATCATGGGAATAATTGATGGTAACAAACTCCAGCTGTATTCGGTTATTCTTATGCCTGCTTGTTTATTCCATTATTTCTCAAATAAGTATGCTATTCAACTATATTTATATGCCCCATGCCATTTCTTTTGAGAGTCATTTCGTGCTGAAATTACCCTTTCCAGCAACAACCATTATCCAAGACCGCACTACTGGAATATTTGTTTTAATAATGTAAGGAAATATAATGTCTTCCAAACAACCACCTGCAGCCAGCAGAGTGCAAACTGCTTCCTAAATCCCTAAGAGGGATACATTTGGGTTGATGTACAACTTAATATTTGTGAAATTCCGTTGAGGTTTTGTGCAATTTAAATTTGGAGTATATTTGTCTGTTTAGGATATATTTACTAATGGAAAGGTCTTGAACTTTAAATAAGAGAACAGTTTGTAATCAAAGGATTAGATCTTTATTTAACCACAGTGCTCATCTGTCTTGTTTCATCCGAGCTAGATAATTACATATATACTATTGGCATATGCTCCAAAATGTAGCATGGTCAATTACACTTCTCAGCACTAAGCACAAACCAGTAATTAAACTAGAAATCAGCTTTACTTTACTGTAAAAAATAAAAAAAAAAGGAACACAGAATAAAAAGGAGAATTGATAGAAAATGCTGCTCAGAACTAGTGTGTGAAAATGCAGTGCGACTACAAATTCTTCAAATCCACTATTCCAGAGCATGTACTGGATAATATACATATTCTAAAAAAAGTGGTGTTCAACATTTATTTTGGTTTAGGAGCCCTATAATTATATTGCACAATTCTGTGGAATCCTAACCCTCTCTAATAACGCGTCTGAGATCAGATGCATTGTAAGGATCCCCAACCCTCGCTAATAGCACGTCAGAGATCAGATGCATTGTAAGGAACCCCAACCCTCTCTCTAATCGCACGTCTGACGCACGTCTGAGATCAGATGTGTTGTAATTTCTTCTGTATTTGGTACATTGTTCAAAATGACCAGAACATTGCACAGAACCCAGTTGAAAAACACTGTTCTAAAGCATAGAATTTATGTATAACTTGCAGTAATTCAAAAATAAAGACATTTGCTAAATTAGAAAACAGACCATGTTACATTCTACTTTGCAGCACAGTTTATTTTACCCCTTCCAGAAAGGAAAAAAGCACATTGTTCAAAGGGTTAAACAGAATGAAGACCAAGGCTGGGTCGAACACCAACGCTCCTTTGGAACAGGCTTTTCCAGCAGAAAATGGAGTGAGATGCTTGAACTCTGTCTCAGACCCACATCACATGCCATTTCTCAACAAATTTGTATACTCAACCATAAATTAGGACCCACTACTTATTTACAATAGCACAAGGAATCTTCTGATTGAATGCCTAACCACATGCCTCCTCAAGCCTTACAAATGTTATAAACAGATCATCAAATGAATCTGCAATATGGACAGAACGCGAAGAAAATCTTAAACAAATTTTTATGAGTCCTTGAATTCAATTAAGCTCAAAACAGATTATTCAGCAAACCTAGTGAACTTTCTAGATTCCACAGTAACACTGAAGCATGGCAAACTATGCACCTGTATACAAGAAACCCACAGACAGATGTACAGAGTTACATTCATAACTCCAGCTTGCATCCCACTCATACAAAACGAGCCATCATACACAGCCAGGCTATTAGATATCACTGCATATGTTCTTACACTAAAGGCAGAAACAGACATCTTACAACCCAATAGCCTGCACTCTTGGTTACTGTCCCTCACTCAGTCACTCCTACTGTACCACCCATTGTGACCAAGCACTGTCATCCACCCTCACCTGCTGTCACTGGAAGTTCCCCATCAAACCTCTTAGATTGTAAGCACTTCAGGGCAGGGATTTCCTTTCCTATTGGCTGATTTTGCTGCACTTATTGTATTATTATAATTCCCTGTACTGTATTCTTTGTGAAGCGCTGAGTACACTTTTGGTGATATATAAATAAAGACATACAATACAACAATGACTGAATCTCAGACAGATACAAGCCAAAGACTATTGCCACAACAATCACAACTGCACTTAAAGCCCCACAAGAACACCTGCTCCAAAATAAAAAAAAATAAAAAAAAACAACAACCACCACCACACACATACCACTAGTAGCTACATACAGCCCTGCCCTAGACAGAATGGGAAAAATAATCAAAGATCTGTAACCCATGCTGACAGGGGATGAAATATTAAAATACATCTTCCCCAAACTTCCCATCCTTGCATTCCGGCAACCGCCACAACTCAAACGGAATAGAATAGAAAACTTCATAACGGAATGAAGGATGCTGTTAATGGCACAAGACCATGCAAACACACACCGAAAACATACAAGTAGAAATCTGATTGCCATTATTTGGAGTCAGAAAATAATAAATTTTTCCTCTCATGAAACATTATTGGATGATGTTTCACTGGGTTTTTTTGTTTGCCTTCCTCTTGATCAATATACTTTATTGTAAATAGCAATATAAGTTAGGTATCTGTGTATCTGTAGTCTAAATTTAGCATAGTTTGAACTTGATGGACGTGTTTTTTTCCACCCTCATCTACTATGTAACCATGTAGCATAGAGAAGTTTCATTTCCTGTTTCGGGAATATTTAAGTAATAATCCCTGAAGAACATTATTGGCCAGTATTGCCCTGTTCTGAGGGGATTATTACTATTATAGGTTTTTCTCATAAATAATAGACACTTTTGTATAGTTATATAGATTTTTTAATTAAAATAACATGGTAAATACATTAAAGCACCTCCTATATACACTTACACTGCTGCTATCTATATCCACACAATGCTGTCCCCTCTGTGTGTATACACACACACACACACACACACACACACACACTGCAGCTACATCCAAACTCTGCTGCTGCCACACACAAATACATACAACACAGCACCAGACACACTGTAGCTCTACACACACACACACACACAAACTCTGCAGCTACAAAACACGCACAAACCCTGCAGCAGACACTAATGGAATGCTCACCACAAACAAGGCGTGACCGCAAGGCCGAGGTGGGGATTTGATATTACACCAACCCGTGGGCGCGTCTGGAGTGTAGATTGGTCGAGGTAGCCGGGTCAGGGTAGGAGAGGTCTAGATAATCAGTAATTATTGCAGAGGTCGGTGTTGGAGAGTAGCGGATCGTAGGAGGTACTTAGCCATGGTCTGAATTGGAGAGAGGAGGATCGTCGTGGTACTTTGCCGAGGTCAGTATTGGAGAGGAGCGGATCGTCAAGGTACTTTGCTGAGGTCGGGATGGAGAGGGACAGATCGTTGTACGTAGCCGGGGTCAGGAGAACAGAAGAGCGGAGTCCGGAGGAATAGCTAAGGTCAGGAGAAAAGATTAGGAAGCACTAGACTGTGGAGGCAAGACAGCAGTGAACACTTCGCACGTAGGAAGGTTTATGCTCAGCCGATGAACCAGTGGGACAGCTGAGCATATAAGGCACGCTGGGACCAATGAGGACAAGGTGAGAGGGGGCGCGTCAGGAGCGCCTGTTCTGATTGGCTGAAGAGGGGCAGGAGACGGTGTGGGAAGGTTTACTGACGGATTGGTGACGCTGTACCTGCGCGTGTAGAGCGCGCTTCCCGCGCATACGTGGCGCGCCAATGATGCCTCCGCGCGGGCGCAACCCAAAAGCGGGACCAAAGGAGTCTGCATTAATTCTAGCGCGTGAAGCACACGCACGTAGACCGGCAGCTGGTAGATGGCCCAGGTGACGCTCCGTAGGAGGCAGGGGAAGCAGAGCACCAGATAGAGGGGCGAGGTAAGCAGCAAGCGCGCCGAGGGTAGTGAAACTCATGGATCCTTATGACACACAAGCACACACGCTCTGCAGCTATACACACACACACACACACACACACAAACTTTGCTGCTGCAGCAGCAGACAGGCAGACGCACACTGGATAGACAAAAACTGCAGCTACAAACAAACTCTGCAGACACTTTCTCCCTCTTCAACGGCTGTTCACGGAGGGAGGGGGAGGAGTCACTGCATGGCTGCTGCTTCCTGACCAATCCCCTGCCCTGTCTCAGAGCTGTTCTAAATAAAGGGAAAGCTGATTGGCTAGAAATAAACCCTTTGCAATCTGCCAAAAATGCCAGGCATTACTGAATGAAAAATGCCCGGAATTATAACCAATCAGAGAGCAGGGTTTTCAATAATGCCTGAAATTTTTACAGATTTAGCCAATAATATTGGATACTTTTGCACTGGGAGTTTTGGTTTGCCTTCTGCTCGATCAAAATACTGTAAATACAAATATAGGATAAGCATCTGTCTAAATGTAGCATAGAATGAACATGACAGACAGGTCTTTTTTCAACCTGATCTGCTGGCAATTATGATCCCAAAAAGATGTACTTGCTATTTGGAGAATGACCCAGCAAAAATAGGGTCTAGTGTGCACTCACCTTCTGGGTTAATTTAGGAGTGGCGCTTGTACAGGTGGGTTGGCGGTCCGCAAGCCCACCCAGAAGTATACAGGAACAAGGGGACCTGCAGCACTCAAAATAAGAGGATTGGCAAAAACTGCTAGCAAGAATAAAAAATGCATTATGCAGAGCGATGTGATACAGGGAGAAAAGGTCCCCTTACCTCCCGCTGCAGCTACGACCAGTAGCGCAGGCTGGGTAGAGTGCGGGGAAAGGTGCAGGAGCTGCAGACGGGTTGCTGGTGGCTCAGGATGGCGAGCGAGTCCCGTCGCGGGGCGCTGCCATGTTATGTGTGCGCATGCGCAGTACGCTTAGCACATGCGCATAATACCCCGAGTTGTGCCGGCCATTGGAGGAGCTTCACGCATGCGCACTGGATAGCACAAGTGGCGGCCAATAAGGGAAGGCTCCAGGCAGGGACTACAGGTCCTATAAGCCTCTATGACAAGGGACACATGGTGCGCACCAGCCAATAGGGCTGTGGAGATCCCCTGCCCCAAAAGATACATTTGGGGCGCTCTGCACACCATGCCAGTTGGAGCTGGGACACGGAAGGGTGAGGGTGTGTTCAGGATTTCAGTGGCCCCTGAACTAGGCCAGAGACCCCTTATAGGCCCCGACTTCCACCTAGATTGTGGTTGCTTTAGGGACCGCCCCTGTAGATAGGGATATTGCCCCTGTAGTCTATACAGTGTCAGAGACACAGCAGCAAGACGCCGCACAGTAGATGCGGCCTGTGGTCTGGGACCAGACCACCCACGCAAGGTATAAAGACTCTCTTCATGGTGGGACGCTCCGGCTGGAGTCCACCCCCGTAGAGGCGGTGCCATCGCTGACGCGGGACCGACGGGCCCCTTTCTTCAGTCAGCGGTACCAGGTGCTAGAGCACCTGGCAGGTATCAGACAGTCATCAAGTGCACCAACTCATACTTTGGGCAACGCTGTCACACACACTTGGGGTGGGAAGAGACAATTGGGAGTGGACATTGGGACACTCGTGCCCCCTGCACCCGAGTATTGTGAAGATATTGCTTCTCAGTGTACATATGTGTGGTGTGATAGTATCACTTACTCAGTGTATAAGTTGCCTGTTCAGTAAAACTGTTCCCCTATACTGTGTGTGTATTATTGTATTGGGTCCTGTGAAGGGGTTATCCGATACTATCCGGATCCTTTGCAGGTGGAGGAACTGTGACTGGAATCAACCAGGTAACACCCCAGGCTCCCAGCAACGGAGGTTCAGACCTCCTGTGAACCTACAGGTAAACTGCACCTCATTACACTTATTATCTGTCTCATCTCCCAGAGGGTGGGGGAAGCAGTGCTACACATGTTTCTAATACAATTCATCAAGAGTGAATTGGATGCGAGACCATAGTCGGGAGAAATCCAGTGACGTGTTGTGAAAATAAAATACAATAAAAACGATCTAATACACAGCGTTGACGCAGTGACATTTTGCCGCCACAACCCAAATTTCGGGCTGCTGTTGCGTCTTGCGAGCTGGTTCAGCCAATAAAGGCGAACCAGCTCCGTGACGCATTTGTAACGTCCCCAATCGCCGCAACCCAACTCCTGCTGCTAGCAGGCAGTGTGAGCTTGGCCTTATACCCGCCAAACGAATCTACTCCCTGCATCTTCAGACTGTGTTTAAGAAATGTCAGCTCACTTAAATATAATCAAGTGCAACCTCTACCTTCCATGTACCAGTATTTTTTTTGTTTTAAGGTCTTTTTTTTTGTTTGAGGCTCCTTGTTATGAGAGTTAGGCTGCGTCCATAGAGATGGGAGCAGTGCTGAACCACGCTGAGGCCTGTGCGATTTCATGCACATGCAGGCAAGCCAGCGGGCGCGATCGGGAGGCGGGGGGAGGCTGAGGGAGGCGGGGCAGTGACGTCGCTGGGCCAATCGCCCGCGACGCAACGACGTCAACGTCACAGCGCCGTGACGTTGATGCTGCTTCGCGCTGATTGGATGTTTTCAGCCAACAGCGCGCTGAAAAACAGCTTGGCTGTCGGCTGAAAAATCCAACTCCTCAGCACGCCTGCGGACGCTCGCGTGAGCCCCCTCTAAAGACATCCTCATTGAGGATGCCGGGGCTCAGCGCGGAGCGTCCGCACGGCTCAGCGCGGCTTCCCCTGCTATGGACGTGGCCGAAGGCTGAGTCCCCGCTGGCGCTGAGCGCGCTTGGTGCTTTGGCGCGCTTACCTTCTTCAATGTGGATCAGCACATCCCCTCTCCTGCTGTGCTCGCGTGCTCATGCGCGTGCACACACTCTCCCAAGTGTTCTGCTTGGGGAGACAAGGGAGAGATACTTTCGTGCTGAGAGCAGGGTCACATACTCTCCTGTCACACACACACTGACACTGAATTCAGCAGAGAGAAGTGGAAAGGAGGGGGGGGTGGGCAAACGGACAGAGGGGGGGGGGGGGGGGCAAACGGACAGAGGGGGGGGTGGGCAAACGGACAGAGGGGGGGGTGGGCAAACGGACAGAGGGGGGGTGGGCAAACGGACAGAGGGGGGGTGGGCAAACGGACAGAGGGGGGGTGGGCAAACGGACAGAGGGGGGGGTGGGCAAACGGACAGGGGGGGGGGCAAACGGACAGAGGGGGGGAAACAGACAGAGGGGGGGGGGTGGGCAAACGGACAGAGGGGGGGGTGGGCAAACGGACAGAGGGGAGGGGGTGGGCAAACGGACAGAGGGGGGGTGGGCAAACGGACAGAGGGGGGGGTGGGCAAGCGGACAGAGGGGGGGTGGGCAAACGGACAGAGGGGGGAGTGGGCAAACGGACAGGGGGGGGGTGGGCAAACGGACAGAGGGGGGGTGGGCAAACGGACAGAGGGGGGGTGGGCAAACGGACAGGGGGGGTGGGCAAACGGACAGAGGGGGGGTGGGCAAACGGACAGAGGGGGGGTGGGCAAACGGACAGAGGGGGGGTGGGCAAACGGACAGAGGGGGGGTGGGCAAACGGACAGAGGGGGGGCAAACGGACAGAGGGGGGGCAAAAGGACAGAGGGGTGGGCAAAAGGACAGAGGGGTGGGCAAAAGGACAGAGGGGTGGGCAAAAGGACAGAGGGGTGGGCAAAAGGACAGAGGGGTGGGCAAAAGGACAGAGGGGTGGGCAAAAGGACAGAGGGGTGGGCAAAAGGACAGAGGGGGGGGTGGGCAAAAGGACAGAGGGGAGGGTGGGCAAAAGGACAGAGGGGGGGTGGGCAAACGGACAGAGGGGGGTGGGCAAACGGACAGAGGGGGGTGGGCAAACGGACAGAGGGGGGGCAAACGGACAGAGGGGGGGCAAACGGACAGAGGGGGGGCAAACGGACAGAGGGGGGGCAAACGGACAGAGGGGGGGCAAACGGACAGAGGGGGGGCAAACGGACAGAGGGGGGGGCAAACGGACAGAGGTGGGGCAAACGGACAGAGGGGGGGCAAACGGACAGAGGGGGGGCAAACGGACAGAGGGGGGGCAAACGGACAGAGGGGGGGCAAACGGACAGAGGGGGGGCAAACGGACAGAGGGGGGGCAAACGGACAGAGGGGGGGCAAACGGACAGAGGGGGGGCAAACGGACAGAGGGGGGGCAAACGGACAGAGGGGGGCAAACGGACAGAGGGGGGGCAAACGGACAGAGGAGGGGCAAACGGACAGAGGAGGGGCAAACGGACAGAGGGGGGGCAAACGGACAAAGGGGGGGCAAACGGACAGAGGGGGGGCAATATACTGCCAATGACACACACCCTCCCGTAATAGCCACGCCCCCCCCATAAAAATGTTGCAGGACGGCGATTGCTCATGCTTGGAGAGCTGGTGACATCACTGCTCTCCAAGCATGAGCGAGCTCAGAGGCAGCAGGGCCACAGCCTTAGAGCATGAGCGCCGGGTGTCATGCACCTTGCGCATGCGCAGGGGGCGCAATTGCCAGCTATCTGAGCAAGCGGGAAAGTTTAGCATTTCTGTTTACAAAAGCGCAGAGCGTGTGCCCACGCATCGCGTGACCCGGAACATACGTGTGTGTGTGTGTGTGTGTGTATATATGTATATATATATACACACATACATATATATATAGTATATAGTATATAGTATATATATATATAGTATATAGTATATATATATATATATATATATATACACACACTGCTGTTTGCTGGGTGATAATGGTGAAAGACAGGGTTGCAGACCTGTCTAAGACATGCAAATGAATATACAGGAATATTTACAGTTGCTATATATATATATATATATATATATATATATAGTGCTGTATGCTGGGTGATAATGGGGAAAGGCGGGGTTGCAGACCTGCCTAAGACATGCAGATGAGCATACAGCTATATTTGTATATATATATATTTGTGTGTATATATATATATATATATATATATATATATATATATATATATATATATATATATATATATATATATATATATATATATGCAACCCTGTCTTTCACCATTATCACATTATTATGTGTATGTGTATGTGTGTATATATATATATATATATATATATATATATATATATATATATCACACACACACACACGTACGTAACCGCGCCATGCCCCGCTCAGCACCAGCGGGGACTCAGCCTTATTTGGTGAAAATTGCCATGGAGATGTTCTAAAAAAAAAAAACGTGTTGCAGATTTGAGGGAACACATGAAAATTTTTTTTTTTAAATACCAGGTTGAGCTGAGAGTATAAATCAGTCATCCTATCTACACATTGCATACACGTTTGAGAAACTGGTCACAAAGGGGAAGTATTCAGGCTGTAATCAATGTGATGTTACAGGGGAGTAAACATCACAATTTTATTTACAAATCGATGTGCCATTATTATATCTTGTGGAAAGTGGTTCTGCTCTACTACATAAAGGAAAGAACCATGCACTTCACTTTTCAACTGCACTCCTGTCAGTGAACCAAGCAGCAAGCCCAGCAGTATGAGGAGCAAGATGCACGGTCTGGCTGTTCATATAATTTGGATAAAGCGGTAACTACTGTACTGTGCCGTTAGAATGCCATGTGTGATGTGAACTCACCGAGCCAGCCAGCGCGCTGCCCCGCAGCTCCCGCACACTCTGACCCTGTGGAACCCGAGCCCGGATCTTCTCCCCGTTCAGCGTGCAGCCCGGACCCTCCACCATGATCCGGCCGAGGGCTGCACAGACATACACCGAGAGGAGAGGGCGGATTAGATCTCCAGACAGTAAAGTATGGGGATCATAACAACTCCAAGCACTATATTAAAAAAAAAAAAAAAATCATCTGATCTCTTTCTCCCGCCGAGAAAGTCAAAATCTGGCGGCAGCTGTCATAATTGTAATTGATTTAACGCATGTTTCTCGCGAGTATTGCAATAATAAGGAAGGGGAACATTTCCGGACTTTCTATTGGGCCGTGGTTTGGAACCGACCTCTGATAGGTGGAAAATGAAATCTCAACAACCCCCCCCCCCCCCCCCCCCCCCCCCCAGTCTCCGTTTGTTAGTGGTAATTTTAGTTTGCAAGTTTGATGTAGCTGCATGTAGTTTTTGTTCCCAATAAAGGTTTTTTTATTTACTCAGCGATTCCGTCTAAGTTAGTGTACCACAAATTGAATATACAGTACATGTGAGTAAATACAGACTGGCTCTGGTCGTTGTCTGTAAGTGTAAGGAGTCCCATCTACCATGAGTTGGGCGGTGACCGGCAAAGTCCCAAACTGGACCAGAAATTAAGCCCCTACAACACCAGCAGTGAGGGGTGACTGTGGTTGAGTTCGCACCTCTTTGTAACAACTTGTGAAGACACCTGGCTCGGCCCTGTCTTGAAGGTAAAAACTGGAAGAACCAGGACCAGCCGAGACAAACTTACTCACTTCAGGAATACATGTGCCGATACTGAGAACTGTAATAGTAAACTAGACATCGAACTCGATGGTCCCCAATAGCCCTGGTCCCTAAGATACGCTCCTGAGCTAAGAAGGGCTCAGCCGATTCTAAATTCTTGTTGTGTGTTAATGGTTCTATGGGTTATAACATACATTTTCCAGTGTTTATTCTTAAGATTTTGTAGTTTTATATGAATGTTTGGCCTCCTGAGCAACTCATCAGCTTTGGGTGGGAATAAGTTGGTTTCTAGATCCCTACTAAAAGTGATCTATCATTGGGAGAAAGCAAGTCTGTGTACAGACTAAGCAAAAAAAAGGTATACCACTCAAGTGGGAAAGACAAAGAAACAATGAAATGCAATGTTTTGGCAATTTAACATTTGTTTTCTTCAATATTAACAGGCTAAACTCTGTTTAAGAGGAGATTAGCACAGAACGATATTAAATCTAAAAAAAGGTGTGTGATGGTGAGGAGGTAACTAGGCTCAATAATAAAGGTTAAGCCCACTTGGTTACCCCTGATCCGTGTGTGAAGGTCCTAGAGTGTCAGCTATTGGACCCAACTGTCGTGTATGCAACACAGACTGTGTAGAAATTATGCGACAATTCCGTATTTTCTGTATTTTGCCTTTCATAGGGTGCTTGGCAGCGGAGCTTGCGAGGCTGTAAGTTTAAGGGGGGGTTTTGCGGAGAATCTTCAATCAGATTGTTGCTACTGTATGTAGCAGGGTTCCTGAGTTATGGGACACCCCAAATATGTACCCGGGAATCAGGTAAGATTCTCGGGAGTATTGAAGCACAGTGCTCTGGCAAAATCCTACCCTGGAAACGTTCTTGCGACTCACCTGCTTCAGCACAGGCTGGAAAAGTAAAGCGGGCATGGGGAATCAAGATATCCCCAGAACGGTCCCGGGGTCCCTTGTATAAGGTGGGATGCCCAGACTTGGCTAACAAAGGGCTATCCGGAAACCATTTGCCCTTCAGCAGACTCTGCGGAGCCTGGACAGCGGGTGGACTCGATATGCAAAGAGGCAGAGGTGCCAGGTTGGCGCATGCTCCTTAGCAGAATCCAAATCGGTGCCCACCCGGCCTCAGAATACTGGTACATCTGTGATTGGCTGGCAGGAGAATTCCCACGCGCTGATTGGTTGTGGTGGTTTATGAATGGATGACAGCAGTGAATGGGGATTCGGTTTGAATGGGACTGCCAGGGACCCCCGCTGTTAATATGATGGGCCATTAATCAATGCAGAAATGTTCGTCTAGTTTAAGGCAAGTGTAAGGCATTTATCCAGCATGTACCTGGGTGTACCTGGGTCTTTTGGGCGATTGCCACTGGTTTGTGTTAGAATAGTCGCAGTCTCTGCTGTATGTGGTTAAAAATAAGTTTTAAACAAAAATTCAAAGGTACTTACTGGCGAATTAATGGTCAACTACTTAGCATCCCAGAGATTAGAGACAAAGTACAAAAATCACTAACAGACTATTTTGTCTTCAACTCTGTAGAGAAGATTGCACCATCTGTCCTTTGGACTGTGCACAAAGCACTGATTAATGGAGAATTTTGTATAGAAATAAAGCTAAAATAGAACGCATCCAACAACTCTATTTTAAACTACATGACCTTCAATTGATCGCCGTGAGCAATCCTAGTAACCTGATCAAATTTCAAATAGATATTAGAATAGAACTAAGAAATAGTCTTATTGAATAAACAGAAAAGGCAATGGTGTGGAGAAGACCGTTAAACTATGATAAAGGCAATAAAGCCAATAGGCCACAAGCAACTAATCTATGCAATAGAATCAATAACCAAAATACTTATGCGATAAAAACTAAAACTTGCTCATTAACCCATAATCTGGCAGAAATAATTAATGTCTTTGTCTGGTCAACTCTACAATCTTAATGACTCAAATATTGGTGATGAAACAGATGAGGAGTTGTGCAATATCTTAACAGATGTAGCTTGCCGGTGTTGGATACTCGTGCCTCAAAAGCACTAGAACAACCCATTTCCTCTGAAGAAATTGCCTTAACCATTAAATCTCCCAAATACTCCAAGGCCCCAAATCCAGACGTAAATACTATAAAAACTTTGCTCCCACCCTAATCCCCCAATTATTAAAATTGTTTAACGAGTTGCTGAAGGTATCTTCACGCCTCCCTAAATGTTAACTACTTCAATTTGGATAATCCTTAAAGATGGCAAGGAACCAACCAGGTGCCCTAGTTTATAGACCAATATCACTGATCAACTCAGACATAAAAATATTTTCAAAAAATGTAACCACCAGGCTTAATACATTACTTGGATCGTTTGAATATGCAGATCGGGTAGGCTTCAGATAAGCTGCAAATAACCTACATAGGATAACACATATACACAATTGTCATCGCTTTCAGACCCCTACAGTTATCCTACTGTAGGACTTGACACTGAGAAGGCCTTGAACAGGGTAAGCTAGCACTTCATGTTCCAAGTCCTTTATGAAGTTGGTTTCGGCCCTCCATTCCTAGCTTTAGTATTAGGTCCCTCTACTCAGCTACAACCGCAACAGAGAAATCTGGGAACTCTTTCTAAAACCTTTTTCTATAAAAACAGCATAAGGCTGTCCAATGTCTCCTATTTGCTCTTAACAATTGAAATGAGAAAATTGCACAGATTAAAATAGGTGACAGAAAATATAAAATGCAGGTCTTGAAAAAAGCTAGGGCCTCGCTGTTTGCCTTCTTTATTAGATTTTTGTGAGGCATTTCTGGTATCGACTCAATGCTTCATGTCTTAGGTAGATTTTTTATAAAGTTAGCTCTGGGTTTTGGGCATTTTTATCAGTTAACTTTATCGTCTCTCCATGGAGTCAATTCAGCATGCAACCATTCTCCTCGGAGTCAACCTAATGGATGAGAATTTGAACAAAAATAGATCTTTTTTTTTTAGGTCAGACATAGCACCACGATGTTTTTTAAGCTATTTGGTTTCCTTTATTTTTACCACTGATCTCATACACCTCAAAATGTCACTATTTTAAATGACTTCCTGTTTCCTAATATAATGTCCTTGAACCATGACCATAATGTCCAGCCCTCACTCATCTGGATGTTCACACCTCCATACAGTATGTTGCAGTTTTAACATTTTTTATTATTGTTATTATTATTATCATTTATTTGTAAAGCGCCAACATATTCAGCATTACTAGAAAAACAGGTGGGATATTCACTTTCAAGAGGTTTGACAAATATATCAATAATTTAAAGAAATTTGTCACATCCTTTTGGAAATACTTATGGAAAGTCTAGACAGAATAATATAATATATTGTAGGTGCAACATGTTATAATAATCTTTGACCTCCTGATATAGACATTTGGGTAATTATAACCTACTAACAGGTATAATGTAAAATTATTTGGCAGAAAAAAAATACAATTATAATATTATGTAAAGGTACAGTGGTTCTCCAATCAATCCCTTGTGAGCCAATGAAGGATGAAGTCTATTATTATTTATAGCGAACAATTGCAGCTTTTAATATAATAAGCAATTATGAACTCTCAATTACTTTTTAATAGCACTTGAGTGGTGCTGTTATACAAAATTACACTTATGGCTTTCATTTTGCATGGCCCATAACGTTGGGAAATAGATGCTGCTAACAGTGGTTGCACTTTCACTTGGAACAAGATTACAAATGTACTGAAATAAATGCAGATTTCTGGATTAAAACAAGCAGTACAATACACACAATGAAATGGTAGAATTTGATATTTGTATTGGAGGGACATTTTGCAGTGTTCCATTAAGAAAACCAATTAAAAAAGGTTTTTGATGCCACAAGTATCACAACATCACTTATATTTGTCAAACAAATTAATGTATGCATGGTTCTTTATTATCAGGTATTTATTGTATTACAGTGCAAAATATCAGGTGCCAATTTTAAACTGGCTACTTGAGTCCTTGGAAATACAGTGAATGGAAAAAATGAGACACTATCTAACAGCCACCACTATTTAATAAAACTACAGATTTGGAAAAGTAAGTAGTAAATAGGCAGTCTAAAAAGGGAAAATACTGTGTATTACATATCTTTAACAATATGTGTTATTGTTATCAATCTTAAAATGAGAACTGTGAATGATAATATTTTCTACATGTGGTCATTAAAACACCATTCATAAGTGTAGCCCTGAGGTTCCGGTGATCCTTTTATTTACTTGCAAGTATCAGCGACCGGGTGCTGGAGCGCCCGGCAGGTATTATTATAAAGTACAACAACACCGGTACCTACAGGCACTGATCCCGCCTTGGGGGTGGGGTTCTTGGGGACACTAAGGGTTAAGTGACCAATGGACTGGTCCAGTACATTGGACACGATGTGGGGTGCACGCGGTGGTGGGAAAGGGACACTACTCCAGGGTGGAGCGTGGCCAGAGCCACTGGTACAAAGGTTACCTAGTCAAGGACAATCATATATTGTGTGTGTGCATTATATTACTGCAACGTTATCAATACATTCTATAGGCATATACTGTTCATTGTTATATCCATATCTGCTTACGTATATCTATGCTCCCTATAGTAAAAGGTTACAGAGTTGTGGATTGTCATTGTTATTCTTGTCCAGGGACATCTCACTTATTGGGCATCCTGGGCAAGTGGAGGCGCTGCCAAATTACTTATTGTTGCTCCAGGCTCCCCATTAGCGGAGGCTCAGATCTCGGTGAGCCAGCAGGTAGATACAGCATCAGTAGCCTATCTAGTCAACAGGAAAGAGGGCAACATTTGGAGGCGCTGCTGAGATCTCAGACCTGGAGTGCCCAAATTTGTATTCACAAATTATCACAAAAATTCCGCTATGTTTGTGCCAACCAAGACTGAAGTGCGTCAGTGGGCCCTACGCCATGATGTGCCCCTTACATGTGCCATAGGGGTGGGAAACGTGCCCTCCCGCACGTTGGCGCATATAGTGCGTAATCAACTGCGGACCTTGCCGGGCCTTGCCACCGCCCTGACCATCGACCACACGTATGATAAAGAGTATGCTTGGTGAAAACTCCTCTTGACCACTGAGTACGCGATATGTCCAGAAGCTGTACCCACCACAATAACTTTGCCGGCGCCATCTGGTACCATTTGTACCCTATTACTTCCAGAAATTACTGAACCACTGGTCACGTCCACGCCCCAACCAGTCCGCACCAGCCCACCTTCTGAGTTATTTTCCCCTGGGTTTCGTACCCCGGAGAGAATCCTGGCACCCACGTGGCCTGCAGCCACTGCCCTAGGGGTATCATTTACACCATCCGCTATCAAGCCATCTCCGAACTGAAGTAGCCAGACCAGGTCTGTCGCCGTTAGTCAATACAACCGTAGTTCAATGTCCCCTGAAGTAATGGTACCGTTGTTAGTGGAGGCCCTAAATCAATCCGCGCAGTCACAGCAATATAGGAAGCTCAAGGCTTTTTAAGGAAACAGACCGACGCCGCTAGGTGAGACCGAGTTTGAAGAGTGGAAGGACCATGCAGAACAAGTGCTGCCAGAATGGACATGCTCTGATGCTGTGAAGCGGCAGAGGATAATTGAGTGCTTGAGGCCACCAGCTTCACATATGGTACAATGCCACAGAGATGATCACCCAGAGGCCGATGGTCATGAAATAATACAGGCCCTCACTAAAGCCTATGGTACACATGTGGATTCATTCTCCTTGATCGCCAAATTCCATGCTCTTGTTCAGAATGAGGGAGAAATGGTATCCGAATTTCTTCGGTGAGTTCACTTGGATCTCTGGAATCTGGTGAGGAGGAAGGTAGTGCGCAAGTCAGATTCTGACGGACTTAGAACCACGCAGCTTCTGAGGGGCCTCTTGTCATTGCACCTGGTAGCTGTCAGAGTCAGTGGTAGTCTCATGCGGGGCAAGCCTTGTCCTTCGAGGAACTTATGGATCGCTCACGAAACTGTGCTGCTAGGTTGGAACTTGAGCCCCGCTAAGAAAGCGCGGACCATTTCCAAGGAGACCAAGAAAGGGGAGGCTAGGACAAAACCAGCCAAAAAAGTGTGTCAGGAAAAGGAGGATCCGGATGGAGACGAGACCGACAGTGAAGACTCTACATCAGGACGAATGTCCCCTGGCCATAGTACCCAGTCTACTAGGAATAGTGTTCAGTGTTTCTGCTGCAGCAAAAAGGTCCACATCGCCCCATTCTGCCCGATCAAGAAGAAGGTGACCACGGGAGCCACGAAATCCATGCTGTGCAACACCCTGGCAACTGAACCCACCCCTACGCCAGAAGAGGCCACGCCATCTGTGTCCAATGAAGCGCCGGTACCGCCCCAGATAGGTGGCCACATTGGACCAGCGGCCATTGTGAGGGTTGTCATTGAAGGCATTTACGCTTCAGCACTACTGGACACTGGTTCTCAGGTAACCATTGTATACTGACCGTTCTACGATCAACACCTTCACCGATTGCCTCTGCTGTCCGTAGAGGCTATGAAATTGCGAGGGTTGAGCCATGAAGACTACCCTATTGATGGAGTGGTACGGTTGCATTAGGATATTCCACAGATGAATACCGGCAAGCATCATTCCATGGAAGTGGAAGCTTTGGTATGCCCTGAGCCACAAGAACACCCTAGTGCTCCTATAATCATGGGAACCAATACTGACATAGTACAGACAGGGATTCGTATGTACTTACAGGAGGCTGGTGAACTTCCGTTAGCGGCGCTAGCAGAATACCCTGTGTTGCGGGAGGAATGTTGTAGGATAGCTGCACAAGAAGAGCATGGCGTCCTCAATAACATTGAGTACGGATTAACTGAGATTCCACCATGGGGAGGAAAGATGATGACTGCTACCTGTTGCTATCCAGAAAGAAGCAAGGCAGATCGGCTATTCTCGCAGGAAAGTACTTCTGAAGATGACCAACGGCGGGGATACAAGCTGTTGGCTGAGGTGAGGGAATGGCCATCTAAACTGCCGAATAGAGTACAGGTGTATGTACAGAACATTTCTCTCTCATACCATGTCTATCGATTACGGGCAGCAGCTGGGAAGAATATATCCTGTCGCTCCTGTGGAGAAGATGGAAGTGAAATCGCAGGCCGCTGCCGCGTACCCAGTCGGTCCTCAACTGGTGTTTGACTTGGGGACTCCCCCTTGACGAAAGAGTGGAGGGAGAGGTTGCTGATCAAATTAGAAGCAAGACGAACAGAATTCTCCACCAGTGATATGGACGTGGGCTGTAGCCGCAGTGCGCAACATAACATCCGGTTAAATGATATGACTCCATTTCGATAAATTTGGAAGATGTCAGAAATCTACAACAAGAAATGGAATTAGCCGCCATCGTCATGGGGTCTCGCATTCCATACGCATCGCTTATTGTGGTGGTGCGGAAGAAGAACGGGTCAGTACGGCTATGTGTGGACTATAGAACCTTGAATAATTGTACTGTACCAAATCAGTATACCCTTCATCGGATCGTAGAACTCTTGAACGCCCTGGCGGGCAATAAGTGGTTTAGTGTGTTGGATCTGAGGTCCGGGTATTACCAAGTGCCGATGAACTCCGAAGATCAGGAGAAAACAGCTTTCGTCTGCCCGCTAGGGTTTTATCAATTCACGTGCATGCCCCAAGGTATATGCGGTGCTCCAGCCACCTTCCAGCGTCTCATGGAAAAGACAATTGGGGATATGAACCCCAGAGAATGCTTAGTGTATCTGGATGATTTTTTAGTGTTCGGGAAGACGCTGGAGGAACATGAAGAGCGGCTGATAAAAGTGCTGGATTGACTGAGGGTGGAAGGGCTCATGCTGTCGATGGATAAGTGTCGGTTTTGATGAACCTCGGTGACCTACGTGGGTCACATTGTCTCGGCGGAAGGAATATCTACTGACCCGGGGAAGGTAGAAGCAGTGGTGAACTGGCCGCGACCCACTAACGTCATGGAATTACGGTCCTTCCTGGGGTTTTGCGGTTACTACCGAAGGTTTGTGGAAGGCTATTCCAGCAAAGCGAAGGTTCTCAACAACCTTCTCAAAATCTACCCCGAAGAGACGGGTCGGAAAGCTGCTTTCGCTCAAGCGCCCTTCGGGGATAAGTGGACTCCCGCCTGCGAAAAGGCATTTCTGGGGTTAAAGAAGAACTTAACACAGGCCCCTGTGCTGGCTTATGCAGATTCCGAGCGGCCATATGTTCTACATGTTGATGCCAGTTTATTTTTTCAACCAAAGATTTTTATTGAGCGCATGGCACAGGCAAACATTTATCTAACAACACATTGTCATATATCTCTGTAACCAAGGCGCCACCTTATTCCTCAACATACATAACCAGACTTACCGGGGAGACTGACTGACATACGAGACTACACACTGTGACAACAGGGGGGAGGGAGAGGGGGGTGGTTTGCCGTCGGAGAAGCTGCCAACTCATTACTGTTTAGTGTGGACCATGTCAACTCCGGAGAGACCTCCTCTAGTGGCTCATGACTCTCCCGCCGATCCTTGGAAGCCCCAGTCTGCCCTACCTGTCTCTACAGCATCAAACATCAGAGCCCGCACATCCAAAGAGAACGCGTGTTTAACTATCAAAGCAGTATATTGGAAGTATCCACCCCTGGGATATCTGTTTGGGCCAGCCATGGAGCCCAAGTTTTTAGAAAATTTGTGCCGGTGTCGTTGACCAAACTCGTCAACTGCTCCATCCGGCAAACGTACCAAATTCTGTTCTGAATTTTTGGAATATTGGGTAAATCGGGTTGCTTCCACAATGCTGTGAGTTCGCATCTTAGTGCTGTCGCAAAATGTGCGATTAATTTGTGCTCCAATCTGTTTAGCCCCTGGGTGCGCCTGCCTAACAGAAACAACCAGGGGTCCAAAGGGAACGTGTGTCCGAGAATTCTCTGTAGCCAATTCCTGATGTCCTCCCAGATTGGGGCCACCTTTGCGCAACTCACAGCATGTGCAACAAGTCTGCCTGTTCCCGCATTGTTTCGGACACAATGGGGGGTTGTCTTTGACGAACTTTGCCAATCTCGTCAGGGTGAGGTACCACCTCATTAGGACCTTATACGCATTCTCCTTTAATGTGGTGCATATAGAACTTTTTGCCGCCGCCTGTACTATAGTGTCCCAGTCCTTGTCTTCTAGAGTCTCCCCCAAGTTCTCCTCCCACCTAATCCGATAGCTAAGTTTGATGTCCTCGTCCTTCGCAGGACAGACCACCTCTCTATATATACTGGATATAAGTCCCGCGGTATCTGTTCCTCTTGAACAGAGCTGCTCAAAATTTGTTCGCTTTGGGCGGTTTTGTATTTTAGTATAGAACGCTCTAATCTAGAGGTATCTAAATAATTCCGTGTTTGGATTTAATGTGGTCAAAGGTTTTAATTGACAATCTACCCTCCAGATGTAAGAGCCTCGTGAGGCCCTTCTGCTTCCAAATTTCAAGGTCTTTACTCTGCAAACCCGGAGCGAAATCAGGGTTGCCCACAAATGGGGTCATTAAAGAGTGTCGCCTGGTAAGCTCACACTTGTATCTGCTGCCCTCCCACACCGCCAACGAGTTGCCCACTGCGGATAGCGGGATACTGAAAGTTTTATACACGTGTTTTGGTAGCCAGATTACATCCTGTAGCTCCACTGGGGAACAACACTCTTTTTCCAGCGCCACCCACCTCCTTAGGCTTGGGTGGGTGTGCCACTGTGTAATTTGAGCCAATTGAGCCGCTTTGAAATACGACAACAAGTCAGGTACCGCCAGACCCCCTCTGTTCGTAGGCCGAATTATGGTGCTACTTTTAATGCGTGGCGTCTTATTACCCCAGACAAATCTCACCATAGAGGCCTGCAGACGGAGGATATCATCTCTGGCCACTTGTAACGGGAGTGTCTGGAACAAATACAGAATTCTGGGAAGAAAATTTATTTTTAAACTCTGGATTCTGCCAATCCAGGATATTCCATAACCCGACCATCGTCTGAGATCCTCCTTCAGAGTCCTTATCAGCCTGGGGTAATTTGCTTTATTAAGGGCGCTATAATCTTTTGTGATGTTAACCCCTAGGTATTTAATGTGGGAGGCTTGCCATTTGAAGTTGAAATTTACCGCGATTAATTTTTCAGTGACCTTGGGAAGGTTAATATTAAGAACTTCTGTCTTTGACTGATTGATCTTGAAGCTTGATATCTTATTAAATTCCCACAGCAGACTGAAGACATTTGGCAGAGAGGTAAGGGGCTGTGATAATGTTAAGATAACATCATCTGCGTACAGGGCCACTTTATGTGACTGCTCCCGAATTTGGATCCCTGTTATATCGGGGCTGAGGCGTAAATGCGCCACCAAGGGCTCAATGCATAATGCAAAAAGGAGAGGGGACAGGGGGCAGCCCTGGTGCCACTCTTTATCGGGAATTGTGCCGACGGGAAGCCTTTGTGTCTAACCTTCGCCGTCGGCCCCACATACAGAGCCAGAATGGCGCCCATCATTCCCACCCCCAAGCCATACTCCCCAAGCGTCTCTCTCAGATAGGGCCAATCTATTCTATCAAATGCTTTCTCGGCGTCCAGACTGACCACCAATGACGGATATTTTTCTTTTTTGCCAGATCTATCAAATCAATTATCCGTCTGGTGTTGTCTGCCACCTGCCTGCCGCATATGAACCCTACTTGATCAGGATGGACCAGTTTGGGCAAAACCCGATTGAGCTGATTCACCAATAATTTGTAAAATATTTTAATATCCGAATTAATCAGTGATATGGGTCTATAGCTTTTACAATCAGCTGGGTCCTTCCCTTGTTTGTGTATCACTGAGATGGACACCTGGAGCATCTGACCTGGGATAGGGGCACCCTCCAAAAATGAATTAAAGAGCTTCAAAAGGTGAGTAGCTAGAATGTTCCGAAAATTTTTGTAATATAGATTGGAAAATCCATCAGGGCCTGGGGCCTTAGATGGCTTCAATATCTTCATTACCTATAAAAGCTCCTCTACTGTGAAGTCTTCCTGCAGCTTGTCCCTTTCCTCTCTGCGTAACCTAGGTAATTTCGCCCCCTCCAGAAATGTCCTCAGTCGCCTGTGAGTGGACTCACCCTGGGAGACCTTCGCCCCCTCATATAGGGTCGTATAATATTCTTTGTATTCCTCCACTATTTTTTGGGGGTCAGAAGTGAGGTCACCATTCCTTGTCCGAATTGTGTGAATATGGAAGTTTTGGTCTCGCTCTTTAAGTTTATTGACAAGAAGGGTATCTGACTTGTTCGCTTTCTCAAAGAATTTCCGCTTGGACCAAGATATCTCCTTTTCAGCGCGGGAGGTCAGCAGCAAATTTAGCTTTGTTTTGGTATCAAGCAACCTCTGTAGAGTCGGAGCTTGTTTATTTTCTTTATGTAGGGCGGATAGGACAGCCAACTCAGACTGTAATTTTTTTATTTTAGTGTCCTTCTCCCTTTTTCTGCGGCTCGCCAACCCAATGAGTGCTCCGCGGAGAGTAGCCTTATGGTCCTCCCAAAGGATGGAGTGTGAATCCACACTAACGACGTTCTCTTGAAAATATTCCCTGATTTTTTGCCACACCTTCTGTTCAATCTCGGGGATTTTTAACAATAACTCATTGAGTTTCCAGTTCGCTCCTGGCCTGTCTAGCCTAAAATCTGTGCACTGCAGCTCGATTTGTGCATGATCTGACCATGAAATATTATGGATTCCCGTATGGGAGACCTGAGAGACCATTCTGTTCGATACGAAGAGGTAGTCTATCCTGCTGTATCTGTCATGTGGATGCGAGTAGAAGGTGAAGCCCCTCTCCCCTTGATGTTGTTCCCGCCAAATATCTATGAGGTTGTTGGCCTTAAGCCATCTAGCCCAAGCAGACCGAACGGTTCGTTGCTTACTACCTCCCGGGGTACACCTGTCGAAAACCAGGTCAAGCGTCTGATTAAAATCTCCACCCGCCACCACACAGCCCTGGGCCAATTTACTAAGTAAGGGGAAGAATTTATCCAAAAAGGGTTCCGCCTGGTCGCTAGGGGCATAAACATTTGCCAATGTGATGCTTTGGCCTTGTATGTCCCTCACAATAATTATGAATCTGCCATTCTTATCTTTTTTGATGTGGTTAACATTGAGCGGCAGTCGGTTGTGCACCAGAATTGCCACACCTCTCTGTTTTTTATTGGCCGATGCAGCGAACCAGTGTGTGTACCTACTGTCAATAAACTTCGGGGAACTGGATTTGGAGAAATGAGTCTCCTGCAACAGTATAATGTCAGGGTCATATCTTTTATAATCGGTCATGGCCACTCCCCATTTATGCGGACTATTGAAACCCTTCAGGTTGTGCGATAAAATTAGAATGTCCTTACCCATTTAGAAAAACCCAAACCTGAGCTTGGTCAAGGGCTGATACATCTTGCATAGGTAACTTGTGCGAGGCTGTCTCCTGCGGACTGATCCACTGCCGAGCTGTGCTTTCCGACTGCAAGGGAGAGAAACAAAGGAGCGCACACAAGGAAAACAGAGACACTGACGCAAGAACATATAACTACACATAAAGAACAATCGCCGACTGGCTGTTGTCGACCCCCTCCTGTCGCCGTATCTGCCCCTCCTGGGCGACCAGCCTGGGAGCAGTCCCGGATGATCTTCCTCCCGCTGCGAGCTCCCATGTCCGCTGGCCCAGTGAGGACTTTCCTGAGCCGCCTGGGTGAAAACGCCCCAGTGCTCAGGTGGAGACCCATGACAACGGTAGGCAAGGACCCCGATCCCCCCCCTCTCAACAAAAACAAACATTAACCATGAAACAACCACATTAAAGTATGCATACTCCTTCTACCCCCAACCCGCAGATGATCCTCAACTGTCCCGAAACTCGACCGTCCTTGCGGTCTTCTAACTCCCTATAACTTTCCAACTTGCCCCTGACACCCGGATGTGACCACCCCCAACTTTGGCCCACATAATGAAGAACTCCGTCCTTATGGGTTTGTAGCTCTAAATCGTCTCCCCTTCCCTTCCTCGACCCCCCTCTCTGTATTTACCCCTAATACTCCTGCTCAGGCTGCCTAGCCCTTTGCCTGATCCCCCATCTGCCCCCTGCCTCTTTGCCCCCTATTATACTTCTATGGTGCTATTGCCTTCACCTGCTACTGCTAACTAGTGTCTACAGCCTCACTCTGCTAGCGCCTCGCCTAGCCTGCTGGTTCGCCCGGGGTAGACGGAAACCCCGACCGCTGCGTACATGCCGGCTACTGAGGATCTCCGTGCCCCCTTTAATCCCTCAAACCACCCAGCTCCGGTTCGCTGCACTCAATCCCAGGCCTGGGGTATGCCTTCGTCCTGCTGGCACTGCGAATATAGTCTCGCGAGAGCTCGGGGTCCCCGGCGCCGCTTGCTGACGTGTGCTGGTGGACCGGTCCTGCCTCCTCCAAGATGGCAGCATGGTCACTTCCGGTGACGCACATCCGGACGCCGCCATTTTCTTGCAGGAAGCCCGTGAAGACGGCTGCTCTCCCGCTTGTTCTTCCCGCCACCCAGCCTTCTTCATCCGTCGTCATCAGGTATGTCGTCCATGCCATCCGAGACCGCCATCTTGCTCATCTGCATTCCACCGGCAGCATCAATCTTCTCCCCTGCTTCCGGATCAGGTAGGAATTATGCGATGTTGTTTTTTGGATTATGTCTTTATTGCAGCGGGGTGACCGGGGGACAGGCGGCATCCTTATCTGCTTGAACCTACCCCTGCTATCTCGGGGCGATACAAGAAATGGGGAATATGCACTCAGGTGTCCAGAACACGTTTTAATAACCAAAACTTTTGAAACTTAGAGAGCTCGCCTAAACAACAGCCAACAATGTCCATTTCCCCCCACTTAGTCCTCATCACTTTCTACTGCTCCACGGTTCTCCCTTGATTAGCCCGCCTTCTGCCATCCTTCCTCCGGCGCTTGTGCTCTCCGTGGGCCCACCTGTGGACCCTCCTTCACTCCTAGTTTGTGCAGGAATACCTCACCTTCCTCGATCTCCTTCATGGAGATGGCCTTCCCGTTTTTGAGTACCAGCAGGCCAAACGGGAAGGTCCATTTATAGCGGATCGCCCTTTCATGGAGGATTTTTGTGATGGGCTGTAGACGTCTTCGTCTGTTTAGGGTTACTGGGGAGAGGTCTTGGAAGATCTGTAGGGAGGCCTCTTCAAAACGGCAGGCCCCCTCAGATTTCGTCTTCTGAAACACTGCCTCCCTGGTCCGAAAATAGTGGAGCTTAGCTATGACATCCCGCGGTTGCTCCGTCGCCACTGGCCTACTCCGCAGGGCCCGGTGGCAGCGGTCCATCAGGAGTTCCCCTTCTGGTAAGTCCAGGAGAAGCGTTTCTAGACAGCAAGCTTCAAATCCCTCCACATCGGTCACTACTTCAGGGATGCCGCGGACCCTTATGTTATTGCGGCGATCCCTGTTTTCGGCATCCTCTTGCCGGTCAGCCAGTTCTGCAATTTGGGCTTGTAGATATGTGGATTTTTTATCTGCTTTTTTGATAGATTTAGTTGCGGCCGCCATCGTGACTTCCAGGGCTCCGGTTCTTTCACCAATAGTTTGCACATCTTTACGGAGCTCCTGGATCTCTGCCTGCAGGAGGGTTTTTAGATCTCTATAGAGCCGATCGAAGTCCCCTATGCGGACCTGCCATTGTTCCGGGCCCTCTGGTGTATCCTCCTGTTTTTCTGATTCGGAGCCTGCATTTGAAAGAGGTGCCATTTCTGCCTCCGCTGCTCGTCAGCTCGAGCAGTTCAGGTATTTTCTCAAATCTCCGCTATTCTTTTTCTTTGTGCTCTGCGGAGCCATCCTTAGTAGTTCCCTTCCGTGAATAGGGCTAAATTGGGGTTATTAATCCGCTTTTGAGTGGTTAAATCACAGCTTTATGATCCGTGGGGGGCGGTTCTCAGGGCTTACACATCCAACCACCTCACCATCGCGCATGCGCCTCCGTCCTGTTGATGCCAGTTTTAACGGTTTAGGAGCAGTGTTGCATCAGAAATACGATTCCGGACTTCGACCAGTGGCCTATGTCAGTCAGAGTTTAACGCCCAGCAAACAGAACTATCCTGTGCACAAACTGGAGTTTCTAGCCCTCAAATGGGCTATTGTGGACAAGCTGCATGACTACTTGTATGGGGTCATATTTGAAGTCAGGACTGATAACCCTTTGACATACATCAACACGTCTGCTAAATTGGATGCCACTGGACATCGCTGGTTAGCAGTGCTCTCAAATGATCAATTCACCCCTAAGTACAAGCCTGGACCTATGAACATTGGCGCGGACGCCTTATCACGACGACCAGGATTAAATCCTACTCCTGATGAGGGTGTTTGGGAAGAAATTCCGTGACCAGGAGTACGGGCATTGTGCTCCATAGCAGCGGTGGTGCAAGACCGAGTTGCCTTCTCTGGATTGAGGATAGTGGATTCTTTAGGGTGTCAATCAAAGGCTATTCCAGGAGCGTACCGTCATCCGGACGGGATGAACATCACTGCGGATAGAATTATTGCCTGGAAGGATCTGGTACAATATCAAATTCATGACCCAGTGTGTCAAGGATTGGACTTCGGCTGAAGTGGATCCCAGTGGCAGGAAAAGCAGGGAGCGAAGTAGGGGTCCCAAGGGGTCCGAGGCAGGCGGCAGGTAGCGAAGTCAGGTAACAAGCAGGGGTCGGCAACAAGAAGACTGGAACAGGATGATAGCAATAGCTAGCACAGCAGTAAACACAGGAACCTTGCTGGAGCTAAGGAACCAGTATAAACAGGCAAGGAGGAACAGGAAAGGGAGGTTAATATAGGCAGGCTGAGAGGTGGAGCACAGGTGCAGAGGTGTCAGGTATCAGGGTCTGGAATGTTCCTTAGTTTAGCAGCAGCACTCCCGGTGGGCAAGTATAGGTACTGCAGGCTAGAACAAGACATTGAGAGTGGCAGCAGTCCCGGTGGCCAAGCATGGGAACAGCAGTCTAGAGAAGATGACATTATTCCCCCCTCCCAAGAGCGTTCTCCGGACGATCCTTGCTAGGCTTGTCTGGATATCTCCGGTGAAAAGCTTTGACTAGTCGCGGAGCATGTACAAAATCTTTGGATTCCCAAGACCTTTCCTCGGGGCCATAGCCCCCCCAGTGAACCAGGTACTGTAGTTTCCCTCGGTGTAACCTGGAATCCAAAATTCACTCCACAATGAATTCCTCTTCGTTATCCACGAGGACGGGTTCAGGGGGAAGAAGTCTCCGTCCAGGAAACGGATTCTCACGGAAAGGTTTCAGCAGAGAAGAATGAAACACAGGGTGTATTTTGATGTTCTCAGGAAGCTCTAATCTGAAGGACACTGGATTTATTAGTGCTGAGATGCGAAATGGCCCGATGTATTTTTGGCCCAATTTAATGGTTGGAACCTTTAGACGTAGATTTCTTGTAGAAAGCCAGACTTTATCCCCGACTTGAAATTCTGGGGAGGGTCTGCGGTGTTGGTCTGCTGCTCTTTTGTACTTTACTTGAGTCTCATGAAGTGTCTCTTTGATGGTCTCCTGGATGTCTCGCAGAGTCTCCAGTTTCTCTGTAACTGCCGGAATGGGGCCCGAAGATGGAAAACAAGAAATAAAGGTTGGATGAAATCCATAATTTGAGAAAAAGGGGCTCTTCTGAGTCGAAGAATGATGTGAGTTGTATGAAAACTCAGCTAATGGTAGGAAATCAATCCAGTCATCCTGGAGATGACAAACAAAACATCGTAAGTATTGTTCCAAAGTCTGATTGGTCCTTTCTGTCTGGCCATTGGATTGTGGATGATAGCCAGACGATAAATTTAAACGAATTCCTAGAGAGGAACAGAAGGTCCTCCAAAATTTTGAAGTGAATTGTACCCCTCTATCGGATATGATCTGATCAGGAGCCCCGTGAAGCCGAAACACCTCTTTCACAATCAACTTGGCTGTCTGGTCTGCAGAAGGAAGATTCTGTGCTGCAATGAAGTGAGCCATCTTTGTAAGTCGATCCACCACTACCAGGATGGTATTATGTCCACTTGATCGGGGCAAGTCAACAATAAAATCCATTGATATGGACCCCCAAGGACGAGTTGGAACCGGAAGGGGTTGCAGTAAACCCACAGGTGATGCTCGAGGGGTCTTGGTCCTAGCACAAGTCTCACAGGAGAGGACATAGTCTTTAACATCTTGTGCTAATTTAGGCCACCAAAAAGAGTGAGACAACAGTTCCTGTGTCTTGAGGACACCTGGGTGACCAGCGGGTCGGGAGTCGTGGATTAATTGGAGCACCTCTAATTTTACCTCCTTAGGGACAAACAGACGATCCTTACAGTTCCAGAGACCATCACATAGAAATAGTTCTGCTTCCGGAGGAGGGTTTTTAAGAAAAGAGTCATTTGAGTAGGCTCCCTTTATTCGTGTGAGGAGATCGGTGGAGAATGTGACGCCCGAAAAAAAACTTTTTGGAAGAATAGTTTCTTCTTGCTCTTTGTCTGAACTAGGATTAGGAAAGGACCATGACAAGGCGTTGGCTTTTCCATTCTTGGAGCCAGGGCGGTAGGAGATGTGGAACTGAAATCTTGCAAAGAAGAGAGCCCACCTGGCTTGTCGCGCAGACAGTCTCTTTGCGGATCAAATGAATTCTAAGTTCCTGTGATCCGTAAAGACCGTAATTGGGTGATTGCCCCCCTCCAGTAGATGTCTCCACTTAGAGAATGCAGCTTTTATAGCCAAGAGTTCTTTGTTTCCGATGTCATAATTTCGTTCAGCTGTTGACATTTGGTATGAATAAAAGGCACATGGATGAAGGAGCATCTTGGGTCCAATTCTTTGTGACAGAATGGCACCAAGAGCGGAGTCGGATGCATTCACTTCCAAGATGAATGGTAATTCTGGATTTGGATGGATGAGGATAGGGGCAGATGTGAAGAGTGACTTCAATTGTTCGAATGCTGCATCCGCTTTAGGAGACCATTTGAAGGGGAATTCCTTCCGTGTGAATTGGGTGATTGGGGCAATAATGCCAGAGAAATTTTTAATAAAACGTCTATAGAAATTGGCAAAACCCACAAATCTCTGAATGTCCTTTTCATTCCGAGGGATTGGCCATTCCACCACGGCTTGAATCTTGCCTGGGTCCATACTCAAACCCTCGAGAGAGATGATGTAACCGAGAAATTGCATGCTGGTTTTTTCGAATTCGCATTTTTCTACCTTGATGTATAATTTGTACTTACGGAGATGCTCAAGGACAATTCGGACATGTCTCTGGTGATCCATGATGTTATCTGAGAAGACTAGGATGTCATCCAGGTATGCCACTACGAATTGGTCCAATAACTCTCGGAGGATATCATTGATAAAATGCTGGAAGGTAGCAGGGGCATTACAGAGTCCGAAAGGCATCACCAGATATTCATAGTGCCCATAACGGGTTCGGAAAGCTGTTTTCCATTTGTCACCGGGTCGAATGCGGACCAAATTATACGCTCCTCTGAGATCTAATTTGGTTAAGATTTTGGCTGACCGAATTCTTTCCAATAGTTCAGGAATCAGAGGTAATGGGTACCTGTTCTTCACCGTTATCTTATTTAGTTCCCGATAGTCAATGCAGAGGTGTAGAGAACCATCTTTCTTTCCCACGAAGAAGAGTGCAGCGCCTGCTGGAGAAGTAGAGGGTCGGATAAAACCCTTTGATAGGTTCTCCTGTAGGTAGTCATTGAGGACCTTCAATTCCGGTTCTGAGAGGGAATAGATTCTTCCAAACGGAATAGCAGCACCCGGTAATAATTCAATGGGACAGTCATAAGAGCGATGTGGGGGAAGCGTATCCGCGTTCTTCTTGTCACACACATCTAAAAACTCAGAGTAAGGAGCTGGCAGAAGATTTTCTTGAGACGAGGAAATCTTATGTATTCCTACACACTCTGGTATAGGAGTTTTAGGTAGACAGGCTAGCTGACAGTGCTCCGAGGGAAACGTGAGTGTCTTGGTCTTCCAGTCAATTAGTGGGTTATGGATCATGAGCCATGGAATTCCCAGAATCACTGGAAACAAAGGTGATGGAATGAGACCAAATGAAATCTTCTCCTGGTGATTGGGCTCCATGATTAGTGTTAAGTTACTGGTTTCATGGGTAACAGGTCCAGAGCTCAAGGGAGAACCGTCAACGACTTCCATCCTTTCTGGCGATTCCTTGGCTACAAATGATACCGAATTGTTCTTGGCGAATTCTATGTCCATAAAATTCCCTGCCGCCCCTGAGTCGACCATTACTGTGGTTGAAAAACGATGTGTTCCTTCCTCGATTATAATAGGAACAGGAGGTGAGGGTGTAGCGAAGGAGGGTTATCTTTCCTTTGAGAAGCAGAGAGACCAGTTTTTGAAATAGCGTGCAGCTGATTTCTTCTAGGGCTCTGGAAAGAAGACCGCCTGGACTTGTTTGGGCAATCAGCGAGATAGTGCCCATCGTTTCCGCAATATAAACAGAGATCTTCTGTTCGGCCTCTATTCCTTTCCCCGGTTGAGATGGGTCCCCGCAGTGTATTTACTTGCATCGGCTCCTCCTCAGTCTCCCTGGAACGTCTTGGGGTACTGACATCTCTAAACCCGGGGTTGCTTGGCATGAACCCCTGTCTCTCCAATAGTCTTTCCATAAGCCTGCGATCAATTTGGATGCATAAACGGACAAAGTCCTGAAATCTCTCTGGGGTCTCCACCCGGGCTAGTTCGTCTTTAACTTGCTCTGAGAGACCCTGCCGAAAATGATATTTCTGCGCGGCCTCATTCCACTCAGTATCGTTAACCCATCTGCGGAATTCAGCGGCGTACTCAGCTGCCGAGCGTCTTCCTTGACGAAGATTGTTCAGTGTTGCCTCAGCGGTTGCACTACGATTTGGGTCATCAAAAATAAGACTCATGGCTTCGATGAACTCCTCCAGGTCCCTTAGTAGTGGGCTATCCTGTTCTAACATAGGGGAGACCCAAGCAAGGGCCTCATCCTTGAGCAGGGTTATGATCAGTCCAACCTTGGCTTCGTTGGTATTATAGATGGTAGGCTGAAGCTTGAACACGTCTGCATTGATTAAGGAAATCCCGAAAAGATTGTTTTTTTCCTCCAAATTTTTCCGGAAGGGTTACATGGGGCATGGTTTGCACAGTCACAGTCTTTTGAACAGATGCGGTGATTAAGGCTGCACGTAGTTCACGGTTTTCAGCTTCTGCGGCGGCAGCTCGTTCCTCTGAGCGGAGGGCACATCCTTCCGCGCGGACAACACATTCTTCCCAGCGGACATCATGTTCTGCCTGGCGGGCATCCCGTTCTTTCCGGAGGGTATCCTGTTCTTCCACGTGACCAAGACGTTTGATAAGGTGTCCTTGTTGTTCTTGGAAACCAACCATGATACGTTGTAAGTCCTGGAGTGTCCGAGCCTGGGCCAGGTCTGTTCCGGCGGAATCCATGGTAGGGCCTGTTTATTCTGTCAAGGATTGGACTTCGGCTGAAGTGGATCACAGTGGCAGGAACAGCAGGGAGCGAAGTAGGGGTCACAAGCAGAGATCAGAGGCAGGCAGCAGATAGCGAAGTCAGGTAAGAAGCAGGGGTCCGAGGCAGGCGGCAGGTAGTGAAGTCAGGTAACAAGCAGGGGTCGGCAACGAGAAGACTGGAACAGGATGATAGCAATAGCTAGCACAGCAGTAAACACAGGAACCTTGCTGGAGCTAAGGAACCAGTATAAACAGGAACAGGAAAGGGAGGTTTATATAGGCAGGCTGAGAGGTGGAGCACAGGTGCAGAGGTGTCAGGTATCAGGGTCTGGAATGTTCCTTAGTTTAGCAGCAGCACTCCCGGTGGGCAAGTATAGGTACTGCAGGCTAGAACAAGACATTGAGAGTGGCAGCAGTCCCGGTGGCAAAGCATGGGAACAGCAGGCTAGAGAATATGACACAGTGGCAGGGATAGTCCGTCAAGCTCTTCAACAAGATAATCCCTCGTTGCTTAAGCAGGCCCCTAAAGAAATGATAGCCCTGTTAATGAAAGAAATGAACAAGTTTGAGCTGGATAACTGGTAATTGTATAGGGTAGTGCCGTATCACAAAAATCCAGATAGACGACAGTTATTTCTACCCAAGATCCTGCAACCCATGGTCCTCCGAGCATTACATGATGATCACGGTCATCTCGGTATCAACAAAACCTTCGGGCTACGCCATGATTGATTATTTTGGCCCAAAATGAGAGCGTCTGTGGAACTGCACTGTAGGCAATGTTCCCGCTGTATACAACGGAAAACGCTACCTACACGGACTGTGCCCATGGCTCATTTGAAAAGCTCAGGACCCATGGACGTGGTGTGTATGGACTTTCTTTGCATCGGACCTGACATTAGAGGTATCGGAAATGTACTGGTGATCACAGATCACTACACTCGATATGCCCAAGTCTTTCCTACTAAAGACCAACGGGCTGTGACGGTAGCTAAAGTCTTATGGGAGAAGTACTTCAATCATTATTGGCTACCAAATCGATTGCATTTGGATCAAGGCCGAGACTTTGAAATTAATCTTATACGAGAATTGCTTAAGTTGCTGAGTTTCACCAAGTCCCGGACGACACCTTACCACCCAGAAGGGGATGCTATGCTTGAACGGTTCAATCGAACGCTACTCGACATGCTTGGCACCCTGAAGGGCTCACAGAAGACTGCATGGAGTAACCATGTAGAGACTTTAGTGCATTTTGTGTGTATAATTGTACTCGTCATGAGTCCACTGGATATACGCCTTATTTTCTGATGTTTGGATGAGAAGCTCGGCTACCAGTGGATTAGGTCTGCGGATATCTACCGATGGGGTATCCAACAGGACGCACTTCAAGTATGTGCAAAGGCTACAAGACTGTTTGCTGCACGCATATAAGTTGGCAGAGAAAGCTGTGGCTCAATTAAATGCGAGTAATAAGGACACTACGATCATAAAGTGTGCCATAAGGAAATTTGTCCGGGGATGCTGTCCTTCGCAATCTAGGCTTTCCCAGGAAGCATAAACTGGCCGAGATAGAGAGATGGAGAGATAGAGTATATGAGGTGCAGTCACAGATGTCTGGTCTCCCGGTGTACCGCATCAAAGACTCAGAAGGCCAGGTAAAGGTATGGCATAGAAATCATCTACATCCTATACCTCAAGTAGGAGACAAAGAGCCGGAAATAACTGCTGCTCCTCTAGATGGGGAGCCAAACTTAACAGAGGTTGGTCAAGAGACTGTAAATAATACCAACTCTGAGGACTCTGGAGGGAACCTCTCAAAGGGGCCTTCAGACCGCAGGGGCATCTCCCAAAGGAGCTACGGGTAAAGGGCCTTATGGTGAAAAGTCATATAAAGTGACTCCATTGAGTCAGCCCTTAGATCCACAGAGCCCATGCTTTGTGACCCAAAGAGACTGTGTTGAACCACTGAGCCCCTCAAGGGAAGAGACTGAGTTACAAAGTGAGATTAGTTACTCTCCAGAGGGAGTAACTGAAGAACAGCTGCGTAGAAGCCAAAGCATGGGTCAACCTTCCATGAGATGAGTTATGACCAATTCGGGCACCCCATTATGAGGCTCAGCAGTGGGCTAGCAGTAGAGTGAGATCTGTGATTGGAATGTTCAATGAAATGTATAATGTCATGTAGAGTATACAAGTGATAAATTGTAATTACATATGTAGCCAGGTCTCCCCAGCACGACCGCACCCCCCTCACCTGACTGCCGATCGCGGGGGCCGCCGCGTCCAATGGCGGCTCCGTTCGGCGATGGCAGGGGAGAGGGCGGTCAGGTCCCGGCTCGGGGGTTGCCGGGGACGCGTGCGGCCGGTTGCCAAGGCCGTACGCGTGTCTCAGGGCTCCCGGCGCTCCCGGAGCCGGGCGGATAGGGCGCCGCCATGTTGCGCCGGGTCGCGCATGCGCAGTGAGTCCCCGGCGGCCCCGTTAGCTCGCGCATGCGCAGGGAGGCTGCGAGAGGCAGGGAAGAGTCGCGCGAGGGCAGAGACAGAGCAGGAAACAGTGAGGCGGCCATTGGTAGTTCGCGCATGCGCAGGAGAAGCGCGCACGCGGCCCCAATGCTGTAGCAGCCTCCTGGGACCTACAACTCCCAGGAGGCATAGGGAGACAGGCACCAGGTGCCTCATAGCGGCCAATAGGGCTGGAGGATTCTCAGCCCGGGAGAATAGATATATTTCGCGGGCAGAGAGCTGCGTGAGTCAGTTGGAGCAGCGGAGCTGAAGGGGAAGGAAGGATGCAGGGAGTGAGTGCAGCTCCTGCATCCAGATAGGTACCCACACCCTCCAGGTAGGCCCCAACTCCCCACCAGGTTAGTGGGTAACTGAAAAGTGACGGCCCTAGATAGGGAGGTCACCCTTAGTGTATGTAAGGTGCAGGTTTGGCAGTGCCACAGCAGGTAGTGCTGTGCACACTGGCAAATAGGCACAGCGGGCGAGCAGTGTGTTTGCTGCGGGTTCCAGGTTGCTGTGTTGAGTGTTGCATGTGATGCTGCATGTAATGAGTGCAGTGTGTGTGCAGCGTGTGTTACTGTCTGCAGGCTGATTGTGAGAGCTGTGTGTCGGCTGCAGGCGTGTTAGTGTTAGGAGTAGCGAGTAGCTAGTATAGGGAGGATTAGGTACTTGGGTAGCTAGGGGAGTGGGGCAGGTTATTAACCCCGCAGGCCCTAGGAGTTTTCCCCAAGTCACCTCAGGTTGCGGTACATCAGGGACAGGCCCTAGGTTAGGGTTCCTGTCACGCTACTGCCCGTTAGATAGATAGGGATTCAGCGGCGGTTGCTGTTCCCGGAAAGCGGTTGGACCCACGTTGGGGTCCACAGAGACTGTGTTCCCGAGGGGACCGCCCTAGCTGCATTGCAGGGTGTCGCCATGTTGGTCAGGATTGCGCATGTGCGGGGACCGGAGAGTTGCGGCGGAACTGGCAGAGTCCAGCCGCAACCTGCTCCTTACCTCCCACCACCGGCATCCATTTCCTCCCCCCCCAGGCCCCCACACCTACCTGCCCTCCGTGGCATAGCCCACGCGGCCCTCCGAGTCCCAGCCTGCTCCTCACTCACCCCCCCTCCTCCCGACACCCTCCCCTCCTCCCGACAACCCCCCTCCTCCTGATGCCAACTCCGATCCTAGCAGCCGACACCAAAGGTAGGGAGGGGGAGTGGGAGGTGTGGTGTAGTGTGCTGTGAGTGCTGTGAGAGTGTGTTGTGAGTGCTGTGAGAGTGTGCTGTGAGTGCTGTGTGCTGTGAGAGCTGTGTGCTGTGAGAGTGTGCTGTGAGTGCTGTGTGCTGTGAGAGTGTGCTGTAAGTGCTGTGTGCTGTGAGAGTGTGCTGTGAGTGCTGTGTGCTGTGTGCTGTGAGAGCTGAGTGCTGTGAGTGTGCTGTGAGTGCTGTGAGAGTGTGCTGTGTGCTGTGAGAGTGTGCTGTGAGAGTGTGCAGTGAGTGTGTGCTGTGAGCAGTGTGCTGGGAGTGTGTGCAGTGTGCAGTGTGTGCAGTGTGCAGTGGTGCAGTGAGAGTGTGTGCAGTGAGAGTGTGTGCAGTGAGAGTGTGTGCAGTGAGTGTGTGCAGTGAGAGTGTGTGCTGTGAGCAGTGTGCTGGGAGTGTGTGCAGTGTGCAGTGTGTGCAGTGTGCAGTGTGTGCAGTGAGTGAGTGTGCAGTGAGTGTGTGTGCAGTGAGTGTGTGCAGTGAGAGTGTGTGCAGTGGTGCAGTGAGAGTGTGTGCAGTGAGAGTGTGCAGTGAGTGTGTGTGCAGTGAAAGTGTGTGCAGTGAAATTGTGTGCAGTGAGAGTGTGTGCAGTGACAGTGTGTGCAGTGAGTGTGTGCAGGGAGAGTGTGTGCAGGGAGAGTGTGTGCTGGGAGTGTGTGCAGTGAGAGAGTGTGCAGTGAGAGTGTGCAGTATGTGCAGTGTGTGCAGTGTGTGCAGTGTGCAAAAAAAATAAAAACATTTTTTTTTAATTTAATTTTTTTTTTTTTAAACGGGAGCCACGTGAAAACCGCGTTATAACCGATTTCGTGTTATAACGGGTCGCGCTATAACGGGGTTTACCTGTTTTGTTTGTGTGCATTATATTACTGCAACATTATCAATACATTCTATATGCATATGCTGTTCATTGTTATATCCATATCTGCTTACGTATATCTATGCTCCATATAGTAAAAGGTTACAGAGTTGTGGATTGTCATTGTTATTCTTGTCCAGGGACATCTCACTTATTGAGGATCCTGGGCGAGTGGAGGCGCTGCCAAATTACTTATTGTTGCCCCAGGCTCCCAGTTAGCGGAGGCTCAGATCTCGGTGAGCCAGCAGGTAGATACAGCATCAATAGCCTGTCTAGTCAGCAGGAAAGAGGGCTACATAAGGTTCCAAGGAGGCTTCATATATGTATGACTTGAGCATTTCAACTTTTTTTTTTACAAATTGGTAAATTTAGCCGTGATAAAGTAAACCAAATGGTAGGATAACATTAATTGTAACTTTACTCTTCAAATTGACAACAGGCAATTAATGTGTAGAACTTGCACACAATTAACAATTTGGTAATGTTAATTTACTGTGAGATCAAGCTTCAAACATCCAATTTGTTGTATTACAACAGAGCACTTTTTTTTAAAAATTCCTAGCAGTCTTTCTTCTTGGTCTAAGGCAGGGGTCTCCAAACTACGGCCCGGGGGCCACATCAGGCCCCCACAAGATTTTATCCGGCCTGCAGCAACTTGAAATATATATATTTTTGCTCATTATAAATAATTTCCCAGTGTAAGCACGGCATCCTTTCTTTGTAATTGTCACATTTCTCTTTTGTTCTGAATCATATCATGCTGATACCCCCAAAAAGATCCAAATAAAACTTATTCATTCATTTATAAAATATATAACTATATAAAAACTATAAAAAGATTTTTTTTCTTTGGCCCGTGAAAATGTGTAGAATATACGATGTGTCCCTCGTACTGAAAAGTTTGGAGACCACTGGTCTAAGGCATGGTCAACGTTGGAACAGTACTAGTTGAAGCAACACAGGGCACAAACGGATTTGGAATAACTAACTCATTTATTGAGCCAAACACAACGTTTCAACCTTATTGGTCTTTATCAAGTGACATAGTGGCACTATGTCACTTGATAAAGACCAATAAGGTCGAAACGTTGTGTTTGGCTCAATAAATGAGTTCGTTATTCAAAATCCGTTTGTGCCCTGTGTTCCTTCAAATACTACTTGCATTGGATTGATTATAGGCTATCGTTAAAACACACGAGCACCGGTAATTGTATCATCTTTTATTATACTTTTTTTTAGGTGTGCAGCATTTATTTCGTATACAACTTTGGAACAGGACACTGAATGCTCTAAAACACACAACACATATTCTGCCAATTTGGACAAATTGTATAGATTTCACTTCTTGAAGCAATGTACTAACATGTTGACATTTCCTGCCATTGGATCGTCTAAATATTTTATAGCATTACTTATCGACAATCAGAAATTATGAAAACTAAAAAAAAAAACATAACCGTCAAAATTCTAACTTAACTCCACCTTCCGAATGGAATCCCATTCACTAAAAAGACATAGAGGAATCCAGGGTCATCAAGGATACAGCATTGCTTTCCATTGGCTATGCATTAACTCAGAAAGTTATCTGAATCTGCCCTCAAGTAACTACTGTGTTTTTTCATATGTTTCCTTGTTGTAGAGCATTGGTAGCTGTTCCAAAATTGTCCCAAAATTACTTACTTTATCACAAACTGTGTGTTAAACACATGATGCATGATATATGTGTGTCTTCAGAGCCAATGACCTTTATAATATAAATAACTTGGGCCATATTTTCAATCAGAAGTATGTTTCTTAAAAACGTAAGATTTTTTTTTCCAGCTGCATCTGCCCTTAATAAAAATAAATCAAGTGAATTGTCTCCACTTTGCCAGCAAAGCAGTGACAGGCTCCAAAAGCAAAACCCATGTCATCTGAGTAACAGTTGTTTTACTCCCTGCCAGACCCATACTTCAATTATGTGCGCCTGGGTTCCTGTGCTTACTTCAAAAGGGCACCAGAATGCATAATAAAATCTTCCCATCTTTGGAATAATTTGCACTAACAGAGCAATTTTCAAAATGCCATTCAACACGTGACCTAAAGCTTTGAACTCTTATTGTGCTTCATTTAAATTGTTGCAGCATTTCCACTTTGCAGTAATATACAACAACAATGACAATGACATTAGCCAGGAATTCGACATACTTTATTTATACAGCAACTTTTCCAATAGGGCTGATTTAGCATTACCAATGCTAAATGTAGACGGCAGATACTTATCCTATATTTGTATTTACAGTATATTGATCCAGAGGAAGGCAAACAAAAAACCCCATTACATGGTTCCATCACAGTGCACCACGCCCTTCGATCAAATGTAAATATAACAAATACAGTGGGATCATGGTACATTTCTAGAGTTTTAGCAATGATGATTCCAACTGAGGATGAATGGTAATGTAGGAGCTGATGATGCACAATTCACCAATAGCGCGATCAGCCCGTTTGAGACCAACTACCGAGTAGACGAGCAAACTCATGTGCCATATTTCTCAATTCTTCCGACATGCATTTGAAATGAGCTTTAGTGGCAGAAAGGGCTGACTAATGTAGCTGTCTTTCCCTTCATCACTTTAATTAAATCTCAACAAAATTCACACATTGCTTACCATTAATTTCTTCCAATGTAAAATCTTTGTTTTTCAACGTATATGTATAAGGACTTTTTGGTCCTTTTTATTATGCTGTGAAGAGTTCAGCTCCATTTTTATGAATAGGGCTAAAAAAAATTCCGCCACCAATATACTCCATCGCACCAGCAATGTGCACAATACTTTCAACATAATCAATACCCTTTAAATTAGAAGCCAAGTCATGTGTTTTATGACTCCAATTTCCAGCATTACCTATCTCATGTCATTTTGCTATTACTTCTTGTTCCCCTAAGTAATTTGAAATAAAAAGTCTCTATATTAGCATTAGAGTCAGAAACTCCTGTATTACCATCGGATCACCACTGCCTCAGATTGGGTTATCTCATACCAATGGACATGGTAGAAATGGAATGTAGTAATAAAATTCAAGAACCGGCTAAGAGACATGGTGAATATTCTTAATTTTAAAATAATTACTTAATTACAAAATATAAAAAATACAGATGAATTGTTGGGGCCACATGCGACATCCTTAAAGTCACAAACAAGACTTACTGATCATCATAACTTGGTGCCTATTATATATACCCTCACGTTACAGTATTAACTATTCAATATACGGGGTATTTACAATATATTTAATATTGGTAGCCTATGAATTGACTTAAATGTCAGATAATCTAATAATACATTTACAAAAATACACTCCATTTATATTCACTTTTTAAACCAAATGCACCTAATGCATCCAATGTATCTGACGGCATAGTAAATGTCTCAAAATGGATAAACTGGCTTCCTAAAAATCCAAGGAAGCTCTTCTCGGTTGCCTGTTCTAATCAGCGTTACTGGAGGTAACCCTAGGATTACTGTTGGGCATCTGTGTTTTGCCCCTGTATTTCAATGTATCTTATGTTATGCAATATATGAAAGAAATGATATTGCTTCATTCAAATGTATATTGTATGTACTGTAATGTATATGGTGTCTTTTTACAGTCTGTGAAAGCTGTAGTACTTCTTTAGCCTAATGTAATTTTATGTAAATGGATATCTGTTATGCCTACACTATGTAAAAGAGTGATGTACGGCTCTGTTCAATATGTACCTGCAAAAGGAGCTGTAATCACATCAGAGTTGGGCATTGTAGACCTGTACACTGTGATGGGATTAGGCCCATTGTTGACCACCTGCCGAGGGTACTTGTTCTACAAGAAATCTGTAAACCCTAGGGCTGTATCTGTATTGTATGCCTGTGAAGGGGGCACTGTCCTGTACCTGTAATGCAGTCGCTTGGCTGCCAGGGCTCCAATCTCCAAACCTTACAGTGCTGATTCAACGTGTTTTGCCTTGGCTTCGTCAGGAATCGACAACGTCACTGTGAAATGCCTTGAATCAGCACTGTAAGGTTTGGAGATTGGAGCCCTGACAGCCGAGCAACCGCATTACAGCTACATCCGCCCTGAAGTGACGATGAAGTGAAGTATGCGGAACCGAACACGGTAGCAAGCGGAGACCGGCAGAGCGACAGAATACCTGCAACCAATATCTGTCACATGAACCACTAATTTGTGTAAAATGTGAGTTAAACTTTGTGTTATACATCTGTGAAATACATCTTTGCAAGACATGCCATCATTGTAGTCTCTCTTCCGATTGTACGAGATATACGGGATTCCAGCATATCCATACCTGGGGAAGATTTCCACCACTGCTCCCATCAGAGAGAGATGGATCTCTGAAATGCCCATAGACCCAAGTATAGATACAAATAATAGACTGACTGGCACTTGCCTAGACGATACTACAGCACCACCCAGTGGTGGAAAAAATGCAAACTCTTATTATTGGTGGCACTCTACAATGGAACTCCAGTGAATCAATAACTAGAGTTACTTGTAGATGCCACGGTGCAAAATACACAAAATATATGCATAAAAAAATATAAACAAATATAAAAAGGATCAATAATAGAAGTTCCAGAAATAATAATAATAATAATAATAATAATATATAAATATGGTATAAGTAAATAAAAGCTGTCTTGACCACTCAACCTCCAAAAATGAAAAGCCAGGTTCCTCCAAAGATATAGGTGCACAGGGGTTGAGGGAGTGCGTCGTAGACAGTTATGCCTCTGTGGGTCTGCAGCTTCCTCGTAGTTCCTGGTTGCTGCAGTGTAGCTAATACCAGTAGGTATGGTAGAGTTGGGTGGGGGAGAGATAAGTGACTGATAGTGCAGTAAGCTTAAAAAACAAACTTTAATGCATAACAAAACACATTAAATCCCTCCTGTGGGCACACTCACATTTTGATACAGCCATTCAGGGAACATAAAGGTTTCTTTACTTTGCAGTTGCTTCCCGGTGTGAGTTCTTGTCACCTGAGTCCTCTGTGCATTTCCCCCGAAAGTGGCCGCTTGGGTTGGCACTGGGTTGACTGCAGGGTGTCTGACGTCACTTCTTCCCGGTTTTGAGTTTTCTCCTCCCTCTTCTCCACTCAGTTGACAGAAGACCCCTAGGGAATGATCATAGCATGGTTTTTAAATGAATCCATTTTGATTTCTCCCCAGATTACGTATGCTGTTCCCTCCAACCCAAAGGAGCAATCCAAGACAGTTTTATGTTTTTACAGAGGAGACCAGCAACTTCTCATCACTTAAAGGAACGCTGCATGCACAGTCAAGCTATGGCAGCATCCAGAGGTACTTTTGGGGCATCCAACTGCGGCGGGTGATGATCCCCACCATACTGAGCAAGTAGCCCAGAGGCTATTAGCCACTTCCCAGTACTTTGTTCTGTTGATCTGCTGGGAAATTACCCAAGGCCTGGTGTTGGGTTCGGTGGACTATTCCGGCTCATCTGGAGCTATAACAAGGACTGTGACAACACTTGTTCTGGGAGTATTTGCCCCCATGCTATTCCCCTGCATTTATATCTGTCATGGGTGTTGGAATTCCTGTTGTTGTGTCCCCATATAATAAACTTACAAGTTATTATACTCCCTGTGCCTGGCTAGTTGAACCTGTGTCTTAGGTAGCCCTAAAAGGCTAGTATAGGGCTGAACCTACCCTCAAGGGCTCTGGTGGCACATTTCTGGGCACTAATCGGGGACCTCTTGTCGTGAGTAACCCTGTTACCTGACAGTAAAGGTTTAGAACAATCATCACTTCTACAGTCATTATTCAGATGTGAAACTAAAAAAAAAATGTTAGCTACGGTTACTGTTGATCAATATTTATTGGATTTGTTTTGTGTTCACTAATAAGTTTTCTATAGTATCTTGAACACAGACATTATGACGGCAAAGGTGTCCAAGGACGAGGAAAATAAAGGTTAAGCCCAGTCCCTGGCCCCTGTCATCCTTCCCTGGGTCTCATCAGCCCACCTAAACCCTTGGCTACCCTGTTCTTACATTCCCTTGCATCTGATGTAAAAAAGTACTCTATCTTCCTGCGTGTAATGCAACTGGAATTATAAAAAATTGTTTTTTTTCCCCTACAATAACGAAGAGCAAAAGTCTCTGAGAAAACGTGTGGTTCCCACATGTCCAGAGAAAATGGCTGCTGCTGGGTCTGGAGGGGGAGGAGAGGTGCAGGGAAAAAGGAGATTGTGTCCAGGGGTGGAGGTCGAGCCGGGAGGGCTGAGCCAAAAAAAATGGAGCAAATGGTTGCCTCCCCAGCCAGAGCAGAACCAGCCAAGAGGTTGATAACCTGTCGGCCAGGGGAAACTTGCTGAGTCCCTCCGGTAGACGTTGCTCCCATTGGTCCATTTAAACTTCCCTCAACAAGCCTTTTTAATCTGTAAACATAGGTAGCTGATCTAAGCTGTGTGCTTCAAGGCTTTGCTCTGAGGCTTTCCTTTATACTACTGGACTTTAACTGTGCAGGAGAACCGGAGAGCAGGACTTTTCAGCGGGAACGTTCTTTGTCTTAAATTGTACCAGAGTGGTCTGGATGGTCCCTATCTCATTGGAAAGTGGAAGCATGCCCCAGGTAAGCATTTGATGTGGTGCTCAGAACCTAGTCAGCTAGGATTCCCCCCATACAGTATGCCCCAGTTTCTCATAAGTGTAGCTCTGATTGTGTTTTTTGTGTTGTGCCTGTTGGCTCTGGCTGGAATAAAACATTTTTTTTAAACTTTGTCCTGTCTGGTGCATTGATCCCTGGGCTAAATTCTGGTCTCCCGTGACATAATTTTTTGGTGGCACAGCAGAGGGATTGCCAGGCTCAGGGTCAGGATACTCGTAGGTATTCAGGGTTGGGTGGGTCTTGAACCTCAAGCCCACAGAACAAAGCATTGTAAGCACTCCTCTCACAGTCAGAGCGCACCTCACAGCCCAAGTAGACAGTTAGTTGATGAGAGACCCAAACTGGATCATGGCATCCTACTACAATTCCTGGACCAACGAACAACTCTGAAACGTCTGTGAAGAGCAGGGATTGGAAACAGAGACCAGGAGCAAGAAGGACATAGTTGCAGACGTTGTATGGCTGGGAGTCTTGCCGCTGACATCCCCAACAGCCTGGGGAGAGGGTACAAGTGAGAGGTCCTCCCAAGCCAAACTATCATATTCATCCAGTACCAGCTTGGATCACTATTGCATTTGCTGTCCTGGTAGACATGGCCACACCAGAGCTCCAGCTGGTAGACCTGCAGTTTTTGACCGACCTTTGTCCCCCATGGCCAGCCGCAGCTCCCAGTCAGGTCATCATCCACCGGCTCTCCTACAGCAGCTTTGCACGCTTTGAGGAGAAGGACAACATTGACAGGTTCCTGCAATCCTTTGAGCACCAGGGATGCATTCACAGCTACAGGAGGAGGACTGGGTAAAGTTTCTGGCTCCCCAGCTCAGAGGTAAGGCAGCAATCACCCACCGAGAACTGGACAAGGGGGATGCCACGAACTACACTATTGTAAAGGAACTTCTGCTGTCCAGGTATGAGATCACCCTAGAGACTTACAGGGTGCAGTTTCATGTCCTGGAAAAGCCACCCCATGACTCACATACTGACTTTGCTGCCCGCTTAGCCCACCACACCAAGTGATGGGTAGCTGGATGTGAAGTGATTTAATTTCAGGACTTATTTGAATTTATCGTAAAAGAGCAATTTTTGCTCAAATGCATTTCTGAAGTCTGTGAGTGGGTCACAGACAAAAAAACCTACAACCTTCTGGCTGGCTGCCAAGATGGCCAATGACCTAATGGCGGCCCAACCTCAGCTCCGCCGTCCAGCCCCGCTGATCGTCTTGGCTATCCTTGCTGCAGGCAGACAGTTCCCTCCACCTGCAGTTGACCCAGCTCTCTGAGCCTCTGCTCCTGCCTGGATACTGGCCACAACACCTCCCAGCTTCCAGTCCAGAATGACTTTGTTCATTTGATGCAGTGCTTTGTTGCAACCACACTGGGAACCTAAGGCAGGACTGCCGCACATTGTGGACCCCGTTCCCCCCCCCCCCCAGCATCCCATCTTCTACATGCTGATGGGCGCTTCAGCCTCAGATGCCCCACCGGCGATTCAGCCACCCAGATTCAGTGAGGAACCGTAGTAAATGGGATGTATAGCGTTGGCCTTGGTGGCCTGTACCCGAGGACCCCCACCGGCATCTCCTGTGACTAGGTGGCCCAGTTGATGGACACTGGTGAAGCAGTGATGTTGGTATGACTGGACCTGATTGCACCAGAACACATCATTCCCGGGCAAAAGATTCAGATCAGCGTAGCCAACAGAACCAGCCATTCCCCGCAAGTTGCTTAGTTGCACCTGGACTGGGGCATCGGCAGTGATGCCGGAATGATGCATGATGACCAGTCTGGACACCGAAGTCCTGCTTGGCTGCAATCTGGGCAAGTATATTTGCAGATTCCAGGAGCCTCCAGCTTCTGCCACCGTGACTGTAACCTCTCACTCCAAACCCTGGGGAGATTGGCTCCACTTTGTGGGAGTTCACTCCAAAGCCCCCATGATCACCTCCCCTGCTGCATGGCCTGATACCTTGAGCCTCTCTACCTGGATTATCCAGGATCTTACTCAGGCATGCTAACGATGCCAGCAACTCGTAGTTGCCATCCGTACCTGGTGCGGTTCCGAACCTAATAACCCCACTCCAGAGAACTCTGAGTTTCTACAGTGCTACCAGGTGTCCCGGGGGGAGGACTCTGGAGACCCAGTTGATCTTGGATCTTGCACCAGAGCTTTTGGATTAAAGGGAGCGATGTGACAACAATTGGGTCCAGGCACCAGTAAGATAAAGATTAAGCACAGTCCCTGACTTCTGCTGTCTTTCCCTGGGGCTCATCTGGCCACCAGATCCTTGGGCTACATTTTTCTTACATGCTTGGTAGCCCCTTCTATCTGATGTACTCTTTTTTTCCTTGTTGTAATGTAACTGCAAGTATAAAAATGTGTTTGGTGCTACAATAAAGCAGAGCCAAAGTCTCTGGACATGCAGGACTGAAAAACCCTTTGTGCTGCCCGCATGTAAAGAGAAAACGGTTGAGTCTGGAGGGGGAGGAGAAGTTCAGGAACAAAGGAGATGGGGTTCAGGGGTAGAGATCGGGCCGTGGAGCCATCCATCTGAAAAGTGGAGCAAATGGTTGCCTCCCAAGGAAGAGCGGCACCAGCCCAGCAGAAGATATTGTGTCGGCCGGGGAAAGCCGTTGCAGGGTAGGTGCTGCGCTCATTGGTCCATTTAAACTTCACTCAACAAACCCTTTAACTCTGTAAACAAGCCCCAGCCATTATTGGCCAATGGAGGCAATTCCTCGGCTCCTGACTGGTCTTTGAACAGCATCCTTGCTGTAATTGGTTGATAGCCCCTCTACCATGCTTTCCTATTGCAGTTGGATCCTAACATGTAGGTGATCTAAGCGGTGTGCTCAGAGTCTTTTCCAAAGACACCTGAAACCGAAGCTGAGAGGCTTGCCAGTGGGAAATTCAAAAGTGCTTTATGCTACTGGACTGTAGCTGTGCCGTAAAAGCAGAAAGCAGAACTTTTCAGCGGAACTTTTGAAAGTGCTCTGCCGCAAATTGTACCAAAGAGATTTGGACTGTCCCTACCTCATTGGAGAGTTGAAGCAAGCCTTGGGTAAGTATTTGATGTGGCACTCAGCACCTAGCTAGTCAGCTAGGAATCCCCCTGTATGCCCTGTTTTTTGTGAGTAAGCTCTGATTGTGTTTTTGTGCTCGTTGGCTCCGGCTGGAATAAAAATAATTATTGAACTGTTTAGTTCTGTCTGGTGCATTGAGCCCTGGGTTAGGTTCTGGTCTCCCATGACAGACATGTCCACAAATATATAACAAAACATGTAGTACATGGACAGAAGCAAAGGTAAAGTAGTCTGAGGTCAGAGCAGGTGGCAGGCAGGATAATGTAGTTAGGGCCGACAGAGTTCATGAGCATAGTCAGGGAAGTAGATGTCCACACAGAAAGCAGGTCAGACAAATAAGATATTCTCAGACAGCAAGGCTGGATACAATGTCAGAATGTCAGACAATGTCAGAAGCAAATTGATCTGGCAACCAGGAAGTGGAAGTGGAAGTGGTCAGTTTATAAAGGAAACAAAGGGAAGTGTACACAAGGCTGATATGTAACACGTGTGAGGAGCTGTGAGAAGCAGAGCTCAAAAGTATACTAAGGTAGTAGAGCTATGCAGCAGCTGGTTTATCACACTGCTAGAGCAGAGTTATGGGTTCAGATCCTGTTGGGACTAACAGTGTTATTACTAGTATTAGCGCATTGGACACAATTACACTGTTTATAAATTCTCTTTAGTAGGTTTACCCAACAAGATAGCTTTTTTTGTGATGGACACTGAGGATATTTTGTAAATGTGCTCCTTTTTGTAGGTTAATTGTAACAGGGACTTATTGCTGTTGAGAAAAACTGTCTCTAAATCCAAGCAGGGTGCTGGTTAATTGCACAGGCAATCAACCAGACTCCACCTGGCTTATTAGGACTGTTAGAAAAAGGCTGATCTGAGAAACAGGAAGGAGATTTTCTTAGCCCACAACTGGACTGACAAGAGGAAAATATGTATTGATGCACACAGAAGGACTGTATGCTGACAGCAAGACAAGGGGGCAAGACCTCTATACCTGGATACAGACATTTCGATAGCACACAAGGGTGCGGACCCAGGAGAGCAGAAAGACCTTCCCCTACAGCTACAAGAACAGATAAGAGACTTTCGTGTTGGACTGTTGTCTATCTATCTATCTATCTATCTATCTATCTATCTATCTATCTATCTTTCTGTCTATTTGGAGTGGTAATCAGCTTAGATACCCACCCAGTTAGAGAGGGCTGGAGTAAAGGTGTAGATATTCTCCAAAGCAGAGTAGGCCTTTATTTTGAATGTTTTACCTTGTTAAAGAAACAGGTGCAATAAATCCTTCTTTCAGTTTCACCTTAAAAACGGTCTCCATTGCATACCTCTGCACACATCTCCTACATCAATCTATGGAGAATTCTTGTTATGTTACCCAATACCTTTTACATCAAATGCCAGGTTCAGGATAGATCAGAGGGGACCGAACTTTATTTGGATCCAGAATTGAGGTCTCACAATTTGTCGAGATTACCCTACCCCCATGTATCGGAACAGCAGGTGATAATGACAATTATATCCTGGGTGGACGTTCAACTGCTAGACAACACCTTTTGCTTATATAAAAAAAGTTAACATTTTAATAAGTGTTCCTTTTTGCCAATGCAGCAACACACTCTGGTTTCCGAGAGATCAGAATAGCTAGTAGAATATAGTGTTAATTCACTAATGAAAGTCATTCCACCCACTCAACATCTGTCTCTTCCCAGCAGACAAAAGCAATAATGCATTTGGCAATTCAAAGAGCTGCTATTTTGAATAAGCTTGTTAGGTTTCTGTATGACAACCTTTGGCATATTAAATCAGTAATATATCAAATTACCTTTGAAACATTGACATTTTTATATCCTAGAGATATGTTCCTGCTAAATAAGCTACTTTCCCTTCCATTGTGCATGTCTTGTATATAGAGTCTTAGAAGCAAGGTTCATTAAATTTGGTAAGCGTACACCTACATGTTCCCAGAAGATTACAATTACCTTTTAAGTCAATAAATATAAAAAATAATGTAGATGTAGCCATGTATTTTGATGGTTATTTATAGATAGGTAGGGTAAATGTTCTTCTTTTTCTGTAAAACTGAATATGTTGAGAGCATAGGTATTTTATATTCATTTGGGTAAATTACTGTATGTATTATTTCAACATGCACTATTATGTATGTGGCCTGGTCCCCCCTTTGGCCCCTTACCTTATGGTGCGGCTGCGGCAAGTGCTGGCTGCAGGTGGGGGAAGTTGTGGGAGCAATGTGGCAGATAGAGAGGCGACTGGGTCGCCGGATGTCTGCGGTGGCTCCCTTCGCAGGGCGCCACCATCTTGCTGCTAGCCATGCATGCCCAGTGAGGTCTCGCGCATGCGCAGGTGGTATCAGAGTTGCGGCGGCCATTACAGGGCATGGCGCAAGCCAGGAGCCTATTACTGCGGCAGCTATTAGAGGTAATAGGCTACGCGAGGGACTACAACCCCCAGCAGCCACGGGGGCTGCGATCACATAGGCGCGAGCAGCCAATAGGGCTGCCAGGAACACAGCCAGCTAGGAGTTAGGTTTGGTGCAAATCTAAGAACCACGCCAGTCGAGCTAGGACACAGAAGGGTGAGGGTGTGTTTAGGGTTTCAGTGGCCCCTGGTTTAGGCCAGAGACCCCCTAATAGGCCCCAGCTAGGCCCCGACTCACATAAGGTTGTGGCTGCTGCAGAGAAGGCCCATGGTCAGGGACACTTTCCTCAGTAGCTGTCTATAGTGAGATTACCATACTGCACTGTGTCAGGGACGCAGCAAACGCTGTCCAGAGCCTTGAGTCCTGTGGTCTTGGACCAAACCACCGCCATGAGATACCGAGATTCTCTTCATGGTGGGACACTCCAGCGGGAGTCCACCCCATGTAGATGCGGACACCATCACTGACGGCGGCAGCATGGGACAAGACGGGCCCCTTTCATCAGTTGGTGGTACCGGGGGGCTGGAGCACCTGACAGGTATCACATCCCAACAACTTCACCAACAATAACACACCTACTGTGGGCAGCGCTGTCACAGACACTTGGGGTGGGAGTGACAATTTTGGGCTGGACACTGGTACCCCTGCACTCAAGTACTGTGGAGATACTCAATCGGTCTATGTACATATATGTATGGTGTGGTTGTATTGCATTTTCTGTGTTATAAGTAAGTGTCCAGTAAATATTGTTGTACCATACTCTGGAGTATATTGCTGGGTATATTGTCTTGGGAGGGGCTATCCCACTTTGTGAGGATCCTTCTCAGGTGGAGGCGCTGTTAGCATACACACTACGTTCACCACAGGCTCCCTGGAGTAGAGGGTCAGGCCATCTGTGAGCCATCAGGTAAAGCACTGCACATAGTCACCCTAGATACGGGGGGAAGGGGGCTACATTTGGAGGCGCGGCTGAGATTCAGACCTGGGGTGCCTGAACCAGCAGCTAAATTAGAGAAACCAAAATCCACACCATGTTTGTGCCCTCAAGGCAAGAGGTCCAGGCCTGGGCCTTTAAAGTCCAAGAACCTCCCTGCTACGTGGTTGCAGTAGGAAATGTTCCCACCCTCATGCCCCAGTGGGAGGCCTGGGAACACAGAAGACGACTCCCCGGTCTAGCCAACGCATGGGTTACAGGCTGAGAATATGACCCCACATTTAATTGGAGTACCATACTACTGACCGCAGGCCAAGAAATATGCATGGTTGATGCTCCTTAGGCTCTACATCTATCAGAGGCCCCACCCACAGTCTGTCTGCTCCTATACCCTAAGTTACCAGCGCCCAGTGCAACTTCCACTCCAGGACTCTCCTCAGAGGTCCCCTATCAGGCGAAGCATCCACCTTCCCCTACACCCCCGGGGAGTGGTGACACAGCCCCGGCCTCAAGTACTCCAACCAGGGTAACATTGCCATGCTAGAGGCATCTTGCCGAGCCAACACTCCACAACTGCCACCTACCCCCAACCGATATGAGAGCAGTCCCATTCAGGCTCCTAGCCAAGGGTCAGCATACTACAGTCGTCTGTCAACTGGCGGCTCTGACTTGGGAGTGACCCTACCGCAATTAGTGGCGGCTTTAACTTTGTCTTCTCAGACACAGAACTATAGAAAGCTCAAGGCCTTCTCCGGGATAACCGCCACCCCTGTGCGAGAAGAAGGGATCGATTCCTGCACGAATGGTCCTGCACCGAGGCAGTGAAGCGGCAACAGATAATGGAGAGCCTCCGTCCCCCAGCCTCCACCATGATGAGCATTCACCGGGATCAGAACTCCGATATCTCGGAACAGAGGATCCTGTACCTGTTGATACGAGTCTACGGCATAGAAGAATACGAGCAAACTATGGTCCAGGTTCTATGGTCTCAGGCAGAAGAAAGGGGAATACCTGTCCACCTTCATACAATGGATTCAGCTGGTCCTATGGAAACAGCAGACTTGCAATATAATTCCAGCAACCACAGTGAACGAATATCGGCCCAAGTAGTTCCTCAGAGAGGCTACACCTACACATCATTTAGACATTATGATTAGGTGTTCCCTTCTTCAAGGACCTCCGCCTACTTTTGAGGAGCTGCTAGGACTAGTGAAGGGGCACGAAGCCTATACTCGCTTTCACACACCTAAAAAGTCCAAGGAGTCCCGCAAGGAGGAGCTCAAGGGGGTGTTAGCCTCGAAGTTCAAGGAGGTTGAAAGTGCCGAGGACGATCCTCCTCCCAAGGCACCTGCCTCTGTGTCTTGGATGGCCAGGCGAAGATCTCCTACCTCCAGGGCCGAAGCCAACCAAAGTGACGTTGTCTGCTACAACTCTGGACAGGGGGGTCACTACTACCGGAACTGTCCGAAGCCCAGAAAACCCCATACACCCAACCCTAAGTCCATAACCTGCAGGTTACAACCAACAGAAATACCCTGACCGTCAGCGGAGAACGCCCCAGCTCCAAGCCCCGATGAAACACCCCAATCGGACACCTACAGTCGTGTGGGACCAGCTGCAATCATACGCATCCTCGTGGACGGTATATATTCCTCGGCATTGCTAGATACCGGGTCACAAGTAACAATCATGTACCGCCCCTTCTACAATCAGCATCTGAAGCACCTGCCCATGCAGTTGGCGGACAAGATTAAGTTGTGGGGATTTAGTAATGACGACTATCCCATCAATGGCGTAGTTAGATATACCACAGTTGAATACCAAAAAGTCTCACACCATTGCAACAAACGGTGAGCTATTCTTATCCCCCTATGACCCCTGCTGTTTAGTCTGCGCACACGCACACTTGGCTCACAACAGCTCCATGCAACATTACCTACCTCTGGCATAATGAACCTGCTTTTTACCTCCACTTTGTTCTTTCTCATGGCCTCATTGAAATGTTATTCTCTCTATCCACTACAAACGCCTTCCTCCTGGCCCACACCCAACATCACCATACACCCTGGATTACTCAAAAGCCTTGCACTATCTACTGAATGTTGGTGGAGAACCCTGAAAACCAGCACTCCAACCACTGCACACTCAAATGGCAAACATCATAAAGTAACAACTTGCAAACAACTACTCAAATTTCTACTCATACTATTACTATCTTTAGCAGGTGATATTGAACCTAACCCAGGTCCTCCCACTTCAACTCTGTCGCATACCCCTGAGAATACCCCCTTCAAATTCCAAAAAGGGCTATCTGTCGCCCATATAAATATCCGGAGTCTGCTGCCCAAACTGGATGACCTAAGGGCATGGTGCCTTATGCATAAACCAAAAGCCATCGTTCTTACAGAAACATGGCTAACCCCTAAAACTCCTGATGCACATATTGCCATTCAGGGATACTCCATTTTTAGGAGAGATAGGTCAAAGAGAGGAGGAGGGGTGTTATTTTATATTGCAGACACCTTACAATGCCGTGTGTTGTAATATGATACTCTAATCATTGATTGGAGGCTGCTGGGTATTTAATCATGTGTACCCCCTCAACTTTTTGTATTCCCTGATGAAGTAACCATGTGTTACGAAACTAGTTGGATTGTTGGATTGCTCATCTATCTGACCATACTGTTTGTCAAGTATACTCTTGGCTTGTGCCTCCCAGTCCCCTGCCTCACTGCTTGTTGGTACAGGTGTTTACTATTGCTACCCTGCCTGCCCTGTGTGTTGTTCGCCGATGCGCTCTCTCCCCCGCTCCATGTGAGAAGGAGAGTGTTGTGACATCATCAGAAGGCGCACCACGGGTCTGAGCGGCGTGCTGTTGGAGCTGCATTGCTGTAGGACTGACGGAGGCTTCTGAGCCTCATAACGGGACTTTTACATGGGACTCTTCATCGGTCCCCAACATCTGGTTACCCTGACTGAAGGTTTCACGGAAGCTGCTGCCTTTGATGTGGTCAGCTGGTATCTAGTGCCTCGCGTCCGTTCCAGTGGAGAGCTGTGATCATTTCTTCCGTGTGGTAACCCCACTAACCCACTGCTTGATTTTCATCATATTGATGTACGCAGAACCTTTAATTTTTTAGTAAAATTATTTTTTAATTGTGCTTCACTATGTGCGTTGTGCGCCCTGTCTTTTTGTTTTTTCTATAGCCCTAGGTGTGTCGTGCCACCCCTCAAGAAAGGCTGCAGACGTCACATTAGTGTTGTTTCCCACAAGGTCAATTTATTGTTTATTTAAACTTTCACTTGCACTGTTTCTATATACACTGTTGAATCATGTTTTAGCTGCGCACTTTCACCCTTTTGTCCACTTCACTGTTAGTCTCTGAGTGCTGCACTTTTTCTGGTTTAAAGCTGTATTGATATTTATTCACTTTAAGTTTGTTCTGTGACCATTTATTAAAATGGTGTGGGGTTTACTTAACCTTAGAGATAAACATCAAGAGCAGTTTGATCGTTTGTTCTCTGAATCTAGAGAGTTGAGAGAAGAATCAGATGTTGATATTTCAGTGGAGGAACATTTTAAAATATTAGAAGATCTTCTACTGAAAGATAATAAATACTGGCTTGAAAAGACTACTCTACAGAGATATCTTGACTGTAAGAGGATCCCTAGAGGGCTACGTATTCTCAAGCCACCTACGTTTGGAAAAGATGATGAGCATTTCATGAAGGAATGGAACCGAATACTTGATGAGTGTTGGAATGATTTAATGCGTCTAATTATTTTTGAACGCAATAAATCTATTTTATTAATAGAGAAAGAAATTTTAAAAGTGATTAAAATCATGAAGCCAATTATTATTGACAAAGATTGCTCCAAGATTGAATGTGAATTATTAGCCAAGTTAGAAAATACAGGAGATGAGACTGTTAAAAATAAACACATCAAGTTTATGAGAGATAAAGCAGACTATGATAATGGGAGACAGAGAGACTGGGCCAAAAATGGAGAAAGGGGAAGAGTGGTGGATAAAGTTTATATCCCCCATCAAAGTGCCAAAAGGGGTCCCCATACTTCCGGAAACAGAGGATCCGGTCAAAGGGGACACCCAAGACACCGTGGATGGTCTAATCACAAACGACAAGATAATCATCAAAATAGATCTAGAGATGAAAGAGAGGGACATAGATATGGTAACCACCCCCCTGATCATAAGAATAACAACTATTATGATAAAAATAGAGATCAAAATTATAAATCCCATTCCTCTACTAATAAATCTGACCATAAAAGAGAAGAGAGAAGTCTTTAAGGAGTTCAAACTCAAAATAAGGATCCGGTTAGAGAGTCTCTGTCTGGCTCTCGTTTTTTAGAAATTCTCAGGAGCAGATTCTCTCCCCCAATAGAGAAGAAGAAAGAGAAGAAACGAGAGTTAATAGACAGCCCTGTAGTGAAAATAAAAAGAATGTTACCAGACGAGGAACGAGAGGAGGATCCAGGGTCAAAGAGGAGAGACTCAAGTGTAGACCCAGGATCTCCCTAGATAAAGGAATCTTTAACTTATCCATAGTTATCTTAATTGAAGACCAAAAATCTGTACTAAATAAGGGTCTGACTTTCTCTAGATCTAGTGGCCCAGATGGGTTTCAACTATACACAGATCTACATAAATTTGTGAGAAACATGACTCTAAAGAGACATTTTGTCAAAATCGATGGTGAAGCTCTGCCAACGTTGGCTGATAAGGAATATGATGTGGAGATTACAGATATACCAACACAGGGTTTGGTTTGTAAACATACTCCATTCAAAGCAAGGTCTAAATTTTATCCAGCCCATTCCAAGGGAAATTATATTGATACCTTTTTTAACATGGTCAGTAATGACTTTTCTAAATTGGTCAAAACATATAAATCGGGAGACATTAGACACAATATTAGTCTGAAGGAGAATTTAGCTCTCAAATTTTTGAAAAGTAATGAGAATCTTATTATTTGGCAGGCCGATAAAGGGGGTGGTGTTGTCCTCCAGAATCGTAAGGATTATGAACTGGAGACCCACCACCTCCTTTATGATACCTCCTTCTATAGAGTATTATCTAAAGATCCAACAAGCGAGTTCATTATTCTTTTAAAATAATTTTTAGATGAAGCTTTGATTAACACTGTTATTACGCAGACTGAATTTGATTTTTTGTTTTCTGTCTCCCCTAAAATACCAATATTTTATCACTTGCCAAAGGTCCACAAGTCCATCACGAATCCACCTGGGCGTCCTATAATCTCGGGAATAGATTCCCTTACTGAGAATCTTTCGCAGTATGTGGATTTTTTCCTGCAGATTTATGTGAGTATGTTGCCTTCTCATTTAAAGGATACATCCTCAGTCTTGAACATTTTTCAGGATTTTGAGTGGAAGAGCCTATACAAATGGATTACCTGTGATGTGCAGGCTCTTTATACTCACATTCCACATGATAAAGGACTCCAGGCAGTTAGATCTTTTTTAGAGGCTGACACCTCACTACATCATTTGAATACGGAATTTATTTTGAAGTCTATTCATTTTATACTTACCCACAACTACTTTATGTTTCTCTCGGAATTTTTTATACAGGTTTGCGGAACTGCAATGGGCACAAGATTTGCACCCAGTTTCGCAAACCTGTATATGGGGCAATGGGAATTTCAGAGCATTTGGAACAACAACCCCTACAGACAGCATATTATTATCTGGTGTCGTTTTATCGACGATATCCTTTGCGTCTGGGAGGGGGATGATTCTTCCATAGGCTCTTTCCTTGCCTATCGGAACAATAATAATAAGAATTTAATCTTTACACTTACAACTGATCCCGTTAGCATCAGTTTTCTATATTTAAAACTGACAGCACAGGAAGATGGTCACATCTCCACTAAAGTGTTCTTTAAAGAAACTGATGCTAATAATTTGCTAATGGCCATAGCAATCACAAGAAATCATGGATTGCTAATATACCCAGAGGCCAATTCATCAGGATCAAACGTAACTGTAGTGGGGAACAGGACTTCGAGGATCAGGCTCAAATTCTCATGGATAAATTCCTGGAAAGAGGGTATCCTAGAGTTAGCTTATGTAAAGATCTTGATGTAGTTAGACAGATGGATAGACATACTATGCTAATCCCTAAGAGCAAGGAATGTTTGAATGACCAGAGCAATTTGATAGAGGTACCTTTCATCACAACCTTTAATTCAGTTAATAAAAGAATAGAAAGAATTGTCCAAAAGCACTGGGCCATTTTGTGTAATGACCCAGTCCTAGGTGATCGTCTTCCAGAGACTCCGAAATTAATCTACAGGAGGGCAAAAAATTTAAAAAATACACTAGCCCCTAGTGATGTGGGCCTTGTTCAGGCTAAATTTAACCCTAACTCTTGGATAAGCGATAAACCTGTTGGTAATTTTCAATGTGGGAGGTGCTCGATTTGTAAGCACCTACACCCTGAGAGGAAGACATTTAAGTATTTTGTGAATGGTGAGAGCTTCTCCATCGATTCATTTATAAATTGTAATACTACTCATTTGGTTTATTTGGTTAATTGTGACTGTGGTCTTCAATATGTAGGCCGTACGAAGAGGTGTCTAAAGATCCGTATGCAGGAGCATGTTAGAAATATAAGAAATGGTTATGAAAAACATAGCTTATCACACCATTTTTCTATTTATCATAATATAGATCCCTCCAAATTAATGTTCAAAGGCATTAAAGTAGTCCCTAAAAATAGGAGGGGATGTGACAGAATCAAAAACCTCTCTGTGGCAGGACGGCCTGTAGCCGAGGTCAGGGAACAGTCCACACGTATAGTTTCAGGATAAATAAAAACGTTCAGTGGCTTTATTTCTCCACAGTAACATAACATGTGGGTACACTGTCCCTTTAACAAAATAAATCCTGCTCCACGTTGGGAGAAAACTGACTAACACAGCAGTCCTAGCTAGCAGGCTGGCTGGCTAAACCATACCCAAACCGTAAGAGTCTTTTTAAGCAGTCATGCAAACAAATGAAAGAAATCTTACTTTGGCTGCAGTAAGCAGTGTGCTGTATCCTTCTGGCTAGCACCACATCTATCCATGTGCTCTCCTCTGACACAGGCAGCTACTGCTGGTAACAAGATCCTTATCTACCTTGCTGGCTCTCAGGTGTCAGCTTACATCATGATTAGCTAGCTTCCACCTGAGTTAACCCTTATGAGTGCTGGATGAAGCACTCAGACATATGTTTCCCAGGCATAACTGATAGGGGTTGACTTCACCCTGTCACATACCTCCCCTGTTTGTGTGTGGCTACTGTCCCACACGGCTGAAGCCCGACCCTCTACTCCTTCCCTTGACAAAAAATCAGCATTTCCATGGTCCTTTCCAGGTCTATGCTGAATATCAAAAGAGAAGGGTTGGAGGGCAATATACCACCTGGTCAACCTTGGATTTGTGTCCTTCATGGTGTTTAACCACTTCAAGGGCGCATGGTCAGTGACCAGGGTGAAGTGTACTCCGGCGACATAATGTCTCAAGGCCTCAATTGACCATTTTACAGCGAGGCACTCCTTCTCAATAACGGAATACCTCACTTCCCTTGGTAACAGCTTCCGGCTGATGAATAGTATGGGGTGTTCAACACCATCAAATTGCTGAGACAGCACTGCTCCCAGTCCTACCTCTGAGGCATCCGTCTGGATGATGAAGGGCTCTTTAAAATCTGGGCTCCGAAGAGTGGGGCCCTCTGACAGGCACTTTTTTAGCATGTCAAAGGCGTCTTGGCACTCCCAAGACCATTTAACTTGGGTCGGGGCACTCTTTTTTGTCAGATCTGTTAGGGGTGCAGATATTTTCGAAAAATTGGGGATAAACCGCCGGTAATACCCTGCTAACCCCAAAAAGGTGCGGACCTGTGTCTTTGTCTGTGGGGTGGGGACTTCCCTTATGGCGGCCACCTTGCTAGCTAGTGGCCTTACTATCCCTCCCCCAACGGCATAGCCCAAGTACTTTGTAGTGGATTTACCCAGGGCACATTTTTTGGGATTTGCAGTGAGCCCTGCTTCTCTTAAGGATGTTAGGACTGCCCTTAACATTTTTATATGAGACTGCCAGTGTCTGCTATAGATGACAATGTCATCCAAGTAGGCCGCGGCATATGCCCTATGGGGTCGTAGTACCTTGTCCATTAACCTTTGGAATGTGGCTGGAGCCCCATGTAACCCAAATGGCATAGTGACGAATTGGTATAAACCGAGAGGGGTGGCGAAGGCAGTTTTGCATTTGGATTCTTCCGCTAGAGGTATCTGCCAATATCCTTTCGTGAGATCTAGGGTGGAGATATACTCTGCTTTACCAAGCGAATCAAGCAATTCATCCACCCTTGGCATTGGATATGCATCAAATCTGAATACAGCATTTACCTTTCGCAGATCCACGCAAAACCTCACCTTCCCATCTGGTTTAGGGACCAACACGATAGGGCTACACCATTCGCTGTGGGACTACTCGATCACGCCCAATTCCAACATGTCTATTATCTCCCTCTCTACCAGGTCTTTTCGGCCCTCTGGCAATCTATAGGGATGGGACCGTACTTTTACGCCAGGTTCTGTCTCAATCCTATGGGACACTAAATCAGTCTGCCCTGGCAGCTCAGAAAAAACATCTGGGAACTGGTCACATACATCAAGTAGGTCTGACCTTTGTTCCGTTGTTAACTGCTCTCCCATGGGAACCTGATGGTCAGTGTACGTACTACCCTTTGGAAGCTTTGGACCCAAATCCATCTCTCCTTCCCGAGGGTGAATGAACAGCAATCTTATCGTTTTCCAGGGTTTCAGGAGGTTCACGTGGTAGATTTGTTTACCCTTCCTGGACCCTGATTGAGAGATCTTATAGTTCACCTCCCCGGTGCGGCGGAGAACTTGGAAAGGACCCTGCCACTTCGCAAGGAGTTTACTCTCTGATGTCGGTAGTAGTAGCATCACTTGGTCCCCAGGTTGGAAGACCCTCAAGCGAGCATTTTGGTTGTACTGCCTCTCTTGACGTTCTTGAGCAGATGTGAGGTTTTCCTTCGCAAACCGACCTATCATGTCTAGGCGGTTTCTAAGGTCTATGACATACTGAAGGGTATTCTTGGAGGGGGAGGGCTCCTCCTCCCAGGATTCCTTCAGTAGGTCGAGAATACCCCGAGGTTGGCGTCCATATAGGAGCTCAAACGGGGAGAAGCCTGTGGATGATTGGGGAACTTCTCGTACCGCAAACAACAGGAAAGGGAGAAGTTCATCCCAAGCTCGCTTTTCAGTGTCCACAAACTTCCTAAGCATAGTTTTTAAAGTACGGTTAAACCTCTCTACCAATCCATCAGTCTGAGGATGGTAGACCGAGGTCCGGACGGATTTTACCTCCAATAATTTCAGGACATCCTGCATTAACTTTGCCATGAAATTTGTTCCCTGGTCAGTTAACATTACTTGGGGAAGTCCTACCCTAGAAAACAGTTCTAACAGCCTGTGAGCAACCTGTTTAGCAGTGGCTGATCTCAGAGGGAAGGCCTCAGGATACCTGGTGGCATAATCAACAACAACGAGTATAAATTTATGTCCCTTCGCAGAGGGTTCTAAAGGTCCGACCAGATCTACCCCAATTCTCTCAAATGGGACGGCTACCAAGGGCAGAGGAACCAAAGGAGCCGGCTTCTGTCCTTTTTGGCTAGTTAACTGGCATTCAGGACATGTCTCACATAGTTTCATGATGTCACCATGTATACCTGGCCTGTAAAACCGGGACGAGATGCGGTCCGTGGTCTTATCTCTGCCCAAATGACCACCCCATGGGAGAGTATGGGCTAGGGTAAACACTGTTTTAATCAACCATTTAGGGACTAGCATCTGTCGAATGACCTTTCCTGTTTGTGTAACCTTATTCACACGATATAGTATGTCATTCAACAGTTCAAAATGTGGAAACACTTTTACACCTTGTTCATCTATTATCTTGTTGACCTGTACCACCTTCTCATATTGTCTAGCCAGAGCTGGGTCCTCCCTCTGCCTCTGACGGAAGTCAGGAAGATCCAGGTCTGGCAACACTCCCGTATCTATCTGTTCCCCACCCTGGTCATCCCGGCCATGACCTGCAGTCCTTTGGGCTGACTAATGTTACCAAAAGTCCCAGCCTTTCTTAACCAGTCCTCTTTTTCCGTACGTCTCTGTTTACGTGTCTTTGGGACATGGTGTCTACGGGGGAAAATCTCTGGGTAAAAAGGGAACAAGTCTCCGGGCTTCTCCGGTACCAGAGAAGTAGGCTCCGTAGGAGTAGGGGCCAACAATGTTTCGAGGTAGGGCCAGTCTCGGCCAAGTAGAACAGGAGCAGGTAGCCAGGGAGCAACTCCCACTAGTAGGCTAGCATCTTGATCCTGGATACGCAGTGTAACATTCGCCGTCGGGTATCTCTTTGTATCCCCATGGATACACTCGATATTCCAAGGAGAGTCATAAGATAGTCTATTGCTTGGAATTAGGCCCTCTAGGATCAGGGTTTTTCCAGAGCCCGAGTCCAGCATGGCGTTTACTTTTTTCCCCTCAGAGATGCTGGGACTAACCACGGATTGTGGTCCCCTCAAAGACAAGCTGTGGCAGTGGTTCTGCCATATGAACAGTCCATTTCCTCATCTCCTGAGTCCGCAAACTGGGTCGTCCGTGGAAGCTCTCGACGGGGCTCGGTGTTTGGACCTCTCCGCTGTTGGATGGGGTCCTCCCTTCTGGTTGGTGGGGTTATCCTCTCCACCGGGTGGGTGACAGGAGTCCAGGTTCTCGGGGGAATACTGTGGGTGGCGGCCTCCCTTGAGTGATCCAGTGGCCTCGGACCCAGGATGGGCGTCTCTGCGGGAGTTTGTACCAGGAACCCTCCGAGATGGGAAAGTGTCTTTCGATCGGGTTGACTGGATCTCCCGAGCTGGCGGGTTGTAGACCCCTCGATTGTCTGCTCTCCTGCCTGTAGTATCACCGGAAGCAACTGGTGTTTGCACCGGCCGTTCCCAGCTATCCTGTTGGGTGTCGTCGCCCAGGAAGTTTTCCACCAAGTGGACCGCTGAATCCAGGGAGAATGCAGCGTGTCTTTTTACCCAGGAGCGGGAGGAGGGGGGCAGTATCTGTATGAACTGCTCGAGCACAAACTGTTCAAGGATCTCTGCCTTGTCATGTTTTCCTGGTTGTATCCACCTGGCACATAAGTCTACTAAGCAGTGGGCTATGACCCGGGGTCTGTCTCGGTTTGTATATTTGACTGTCCGGAACCGCTGTCGGTAGGTCTCTGGCGTGAGGCCTAGGCGATCCAGAATAGCATCCTTTAGTTTCTGATAGTCCATGGCCTCGTCCGCTGGAAGAGCCTGGTAGGCTGCCTGAGCTTCCCCTATGAGGAGTGGAGCCAGAGTCGTTACCCAGCGATCAACTGTCCAGCCGCGGGCCGTGGCTACCCTTTCAAAAGTGAGGAGAAATGCCTCTGGGTCTTCGTTTGGCTTCATTTTAGGCAGCATCACTGGTGGGTTATTTGGAATCCCTGGTCTGCCTGGGGTTGGGCCTTCGACCAGCAGTTGGAGTAGCTTTTCCTCTCGCTGGGCTTGTCGCTCATCTTGCTGGGCTTGTCGCTCATCTTGCTGGGCTTGTCGCTCTGCTTGCTTCTCTGCTAGCTGGAGCTGTTGCTCAAGGAACTGAGAAAAAAATTTCTCCATTTTTTTTTTTTTGTGTGGCCCTTCAGATACAGGGGCCGTCCGACATCCCACTTCTGACACCACCTGTGGCAGGACGGCCTGTAGCCGAGGTCAGGGAACAGTCCACACGTATAGTTTCACGATAAATAAAAACGTTCAGTGGCTTTATTTCTCCACAGTAACATAACATTTGGGTACATTGTCCCTTTAACAAAATAAATCCTGCTCTACGTTGGGAGAAAACTGACTAACACAGCAGTCCTAGCTAGCAGGCTGGCTGGCTAAACCATACCCAAACCGTAAGAGTCTTTTTAAGCAGTCATGCAAACAAATGAAAGAAATCTTACTTTGGCTGTAGTAAGTAGTGTGCTGTATCCTTCTGGCTAGCAGCACATCTATCCATGTGCTCTCCTCTGACACAGGCAGCTACTGCTGGTAACAAGATCCTTATCTACCTTGCTGGCTCTCAGGTGTCAGCTTACATCATGATTAGCTAGCTTCCACCTGAGTTAACCCTTATGAGTGCTGGATGAAGCACTCAGACATATGTTTCCCAGGCATAACTGATAGGGGTTGACTTCACCCTGTCACACTCTCCTATTAAGAAACTCTATGGATCTACAAATTAGGCTCTTTGAGCCCTAAGGGGTTAAATGAAGATATAGACATCTGGTCCCTTTATTGATCTTTATTTAACTATTTGAGACTCCTTTGAATGTGTTATAACTACACCTGCTTTTTTCTAACTGTGGCTTTTTTTCTTTCAGCGACTTTCTCCATATGTATTATGTATTTTTATTATGTATTTTTATTGTGCAAGTTTTATGATGTTCTATTTCTTTAACTGCACACTTTGCTTGTTGTTTGCTAATGAATATTCATGTGTTACCTAAATGCCGTGTGTTGTAATATAATACTCTAATCATTGATTGGAGGCTGCTGGGTATTTAATCATGTGTACCCCCTCAGCTTTTTCCCCTGATGAAGTAACCGTGTGTTACGAAACTAGTTGGATTGTTGGATTGCTCATCTATCTGACCATACTGTTTGTCAAGTATACTCTTGGCTTGTGCCTCCCGGTCCCCTGCCTCACTGAATGTCGGTACGGGTGTTTACTATTGCTACCCTGCCTGCCCTGTGTGTTGTTCGCCGATGCGCTCTCTCCCCCGCTCCATGTGAGAAGGAGAGTGTTGTGACGTCATCAGAAGGCGCACCACGGGTCTGAGCGGCGTGCTGTTGGAGCTGCATTGCTGTAGGACTGACGGAGGCTTCTGAGCCTCATAACGGGACTTTTACACGGGACTCTTCACCGTCCCCAACATCTGGTTACCCTGGCTGAAGGTCTCACGGAAGCTGCTGCCTTGGATGTGGTCTGCTGGTATCCAGTGCCTCGCGTCCGTTCCAGTGGAGAGCTGTGATCATTTCTTCCGTGTGGTAACCCCACTAACCCACTGCTTGATTTTCATTATATTGATGTACGCAGAACCTTTAATTTTTTAGTAAAATTATCTTTTAATTGTGCTTCACTATGTGCGTTGTGCACCCTGTCTTTTTGTTTTTACCTTACCATTTACACTGTTAAATTGCCCCCCAAGACCAACCTCTTTTGAAATCCTAGTTGGCAGAATCTGCCTCCCCTTCTCTAAGCCCATCCTGATTGCTGGCATCTACCGCCCCCCTAAAGCCCCTCTACAATCTCTTACTGATATCACCCAGTTTCTTGGCTCCATTTCCTCTTTGAATGAGAAGAGTGAGCTGCTAGTTCTTGGGGATTTCAACTTCAATTGGCTTGACCCTAAAAACCACAAAATCCACACACAAATCAAGTCACTTAACCTATCGCAAATCATTTCCCAACCCACACAAACAAACCTGAAATCGCACAAATATTCCTTGCTTGACTGGGTTCTCTCCTCAAATCCCAGCAGAATCCAATCCTCTGGCATCCTTCCTGACATTTTCAGTGACCATGCAATAGTAAACTGCGTAAGGAAAATTAAACCGCCCCAATAAAGCCCTAAAGTTCTCCTCACTAGAACATTTAGAAACTTTAACCCACAACAGTTTCTGGCTGACCTTACCAACTGCCCTTGGCACAGAATCGATTTCATTCCTGACCCTGATTCTGCGCTCGACTATTTCCAATCAGAGTTGTTAAAACTCTGTGATACCCATGCTCCACTACGCAGAATAAGGGTACGGGGTGCCCACCTTCCATGGGTTACACCTGACCTTATAGCACTCTACCAGTTCAGGGATGCCTTGTGGAAAAGCCACAAAATAACTGGCACTACCAAGGATCTCAATCACTACAGATGCCTGCGGAACATGTGCACAAGGCAAACAAGGCATGCAAAAGCACAATATTACTCTGACAATATCATCCAGAACACATCAAACCCAGCTAACTTCTGGAAGGTTATCAACAACATATTCCAGCCTTCTAACCATCAACATCCAAGTAATATCACCAAGGGCGATATTACTCTGACAAACCCCACCGACATTGCAAATGCATTCAATGATTACTTTGTGGGTGTGCTACTAACTTATTAGCAAAACACAACCCAAACCACAAACCTGAATCTCATCCTGGGAGTACCCCTATAGTCCCACCCCCTCCCAACACTGCCCACAATTTTCAATTTGGCCCAGTATCTGAAGAGGAGATTATACAAGCGCTCCTCAAACTAAAACTAAGCAGCCAATGTGGACCTGACTTACTACAATCTAGGTTCCTACGACTTGGTGCCCCAGCCATTGCCAAACCAATTGCATCCATAGTCAACTCTATCCTGTCTGCAGGCCATATCCCTAAGACCTGGAAAGCTGCCAGAGTTGTCCCAATCTTCAAAAGTGGGGACAAAAACACTGTCTCAAACTACAGACCAATCTCCCTTCTCCCAATCCTATCCAAAGTGATGGAAAATGTGTCCACTCCAAATTAAGCGATTACTATAACAAGACAAATTTCCCTAGCCAATTCCAATCTGGCTTTCGCCCCAAACACTCCACCGTAACTACCCTGCTAAAAGTTTGCAATGAAATCCAGTGTGGAATGGAACGGGGTCAACTCAATGGTGCAGTATTCCTAGATTTTGCAAAGGCTTTTGATACTGTTGATCATGCTATCCTGCTCAACAAACTCCAGAGCTCTGGAATAGGGAAGCATGCTTTAAACTGGTTTCAGTCCTACCTATCAGATAGATCCCAACATGTGTAAATCTCTGGCTCTAACTCTAACCCCCTGAATATCATCTGTGGCGTCCCGCAAGGCTCTGTTCTGGGGCCCCTACTCTTCTCAGTGTTCATCAATGATCTTCCCACAGCTTGTCAGGAAGCCTCAATACACATGTATGCAGATGACACAATCCTATATGCACACAGCCATAGCCTCTCTGACCTTCAACACATACTTCAGTCTGACTTTTTCAGACTCGAAAACTGGATTTCCCAGAACAAACTGTTTTTAAACACTGACAAGACTGTAACAATGGTGTTTGGGATCAAGACTAAATTTTTAAAGCTTCCAGCGACTGAGCTCCAGATTAGAACCAACACTAACACCGCCCTAACTCCTGTTACTAGTTTTAAATACCTGGGCTTATGGTTTGACTCCCACTTAACATTCGGGATGCACATTGATACCCTGACAACCAAGACCTATGCCAAACTAGGGGTACTTTACAGGAACAAATCCTCCCTAAGTCTCCTGGTCAGAAAACGTATCACACAGCAGATGCTAATGCCAATTATTGACAATGGAGACATAGTATATGGCTCAGCACCTCAAACCCACCTTAGCAAACTTAACACCCTCTACAATTCAAGTTGTCGTTTTGTTCTCCAATGCAATTATAAGACACATCACTGCGAAATGCTCAAAGAACTAGATTGGTCATCACTCGAGTCTAGGCACAAAGTTCACCTTTCCTGTCTTGCCTTTAAATTCTTTATTAGCAAGCTACCCAGCTACCTGAACAAGCTCCTCACCCCTACCACATGCAGCACCTATCACCTGAGATCAAACTCCAAAAGACTGTTCATGTTCCCATGGCTCAACAAAGTATCCGGCCGCTCCCCCTTCTCTTACCGTGCACCCCAAAACTGGAACAACCTACCAGAGACTCTTACATCCACCACCAGTCTAAGTTCTTTCAAATCTAAGGCTGTCACACATTTTAGTCTGGTCTGTAACTGTTTCACTCGCCCATAATATAAATTATCTTTAACTGTGCATGCAATGTCTTGTATACAATGTATACCCTGCTCATTATGTAACTGTATTTGTAAACATGTATTATTTGTCTTAACTCTGTGCCCAAGACATACTTGAAAACGAGAGGTAACTCTCAATGTATTACTTCCTGGTAAAATATTTTATAAATAAATAAATGGAGGTGGAGGCCAGAGAACATCCAAGCTCCCGATCATATTGGGGACCAATGCCGATGTGGTGCGGGTGGTGATTTGAGCATATCTGCAAGAGGCAGGTGAACTACCCCTGTCTTCTCTACGGATCCATCCGGTACTAAAAGAAGAGTGCTGCAGGATCTCAGCCCAAGAAGGATATGGTGATATATTTAATGACCACTCAAAGATGCCAACCAAGGCTACAAGCTTGTGCCAGAGGTCCGAGTGTAGAAGTCCAAAATTCCTGGGAAGATCAAGGTGTTTGTCCCAAACATCTCCCCTTACACCATGCCCTTTGACCAAGGCCAAAGACTGGGCTGAATATATCCAGTTACTTCAGTCGAAACAATAGCTCAAGTGAACACTGCCACTGTGCAAGATCAGCCAGCCAGCTTCGGGGAATCGACCCTGTCCGCCGAGTGGAAGGATCGACTAACTGCCAAGTTGAAAGAACGCCGGGAAGTGTTCTCCACCAGCGAAATGTATGTGGGGTGCAGCAAAAACACCCAGCACACCATCCGGCTGAACGATACCGCGCCCTTCCGAGAGCGCTCCCGACGCTTTGCTCCCCAAGATGTGGAGGACGTGAGGGATGTCCTACAAGAAATGGAGACGGCAGGCATTGTGATGGAATCCCGTAGCCCTTACACGTCCCCAATCGTGGTGGCATGAAAAAAGAATGGGTCAGTCCGCTTGTGCGTAGACTATCGGACCCTGAACTACCGTACTGTACCCGATCAGTACACTCTGTCGCGGATCAAGGAGATTCTCAATGCACTGTCAGGGAGCCAGTGGTTCAGCGTGCTGGACCTGAGGTCTGGGTACTACCAGGTACATATGAGTGCCGAAGATCAAGAGAAGACAGCATTTGTATGTCCCCTCGGTTTCTATCAATTTACCCGCATGCCCCAAGGCATTCGTGGGGCCCCGGCAACATTCCATTGGTTGATGGTGAAGATCATCGGAGAGATGAACCCTCGGGAGTGCCTAGTGTACTGGACAATATCATCGTCTTCGGCAAGACTTTGGAAGAGCACGAGGAAAGTCTGCTGAAAATGCTCGATTGGCTGGGCAAAGGCTTGAAGGTGTCTCTGGACAAATGCCGATTCTGCCGCACGTCGGTGACCTACGTGGGACACATAGTGTCCGCAGATGGAATAGCTACTGACCCCGCTAAGGTCAAAGCCGTGGTGAAGTGGCCAAGACTAGAAAACTTAATGAAGCTACGCTCCTTCTTAGGATTCTGCGGGTACTAATGCCGCTTCGTGGAAGGATATTTTAATAAGGCCAAGGTCTTCAATAACCTTCTCAAGATCTACCCAGAGGACTCTCGCCAGAAGTCCACATCCGCATGGCTCTCCTTCGAAGACAAGTGGACGTCGCCTGCAAAATGGTGTTCTTATGCCACAAAAAGAGCCTCACAGAAGCCACCGTCTTGGCTTACGCCGATCCTGAGCAGCCATATATCCTACATGTTAATGCAAGCTTCAATGGGCTGGGAGCAGTGTTGCACCAAAAATATCCTACTGGTCTTCGCCCCGTGGCTTATGTGAGCCATAGCTTGACCCCCAGCGAGCAAAATTATCCTGTCCACAAGCGATTGTTGACAAACTCCGCAACTACTTGTATGGAGTTGCCTTCAAAGTATGCACGGACAACACGTTGACATACATCTTGACGTCCGCCAAACTGGATGCCATGGGCCACCGGTGGCTGGCGGCCCTCTTAAACTATCAGTTCACCCTCATGTATAAACCAGGGCCCCTGAACATCGGAGCCGATGCTCTATACAGAAGATCGGGACTGAGTACAACACTGGACAACGGTATCTGGGAAGAAATCCCTGGACCAGGGATACGGGCCATGTGCTCGACTGCCGCCATAGTGGAGGACAAAGTGGCGTTCTCTGATTTGAGGGTTGCTGACTCGCTGGGATGCCAATCCAAGGCCCTCCCTGCTGCCTTTTGCCACCCAGGTGGCATGAATATCACCCCAGACAAAATCATTGCCTGGAAAGAACTGATACTGTACCAGATGCGGGATATCCCGTGGCTGGAGCTATCCGCCAGGCCATTCAGCAAGACAAGCCCTCATTGATGAAATGGGCTCCCACCGACAAGGTCGTCATAATAATGCATGCATGGGACAAGTTCAAGATCAACAAGGGTCTAATCTATCAGGTGGTTCAATACTATAACCACCCAGATAGAAGGCAGCTGGTTCTACCCAGGAACCTACATCATATGGTCCTATGATCACTACACGATGACAATGGACACCTTGGAATAGACAAGACCCTCAGTCTAATACGAGACTGGTTCTTCTGGTGTAGGATGAGAGAGTCAGTAGAACACCATTGCTGCCAATGCTCACGGTGTATACAGTGGAAGACATTGCCTACCAGAGTCACTCCAATGCATGGACTTTCTATGTATAGAACCAGATTCGAGGGGAATTGGGAATGTACTCGTGATTACAGACCACTACACCCGCTACGCCCAAGCCTTCCGCACCAAAAACCAAATGGCCATTACGGTGGCTAAAATCTTATGGGAATGGTACTTCCTACACTGTGTGCTACCAAATCATCTGCACTCAGATCAAGGGCGAGACTTTGAAAGTAAGCTCATCCGGGAGTTGCTGAAGCTATTAAATATCGACAAGTCCCGAACGACTCTTTACATCCGGAGGGAGATGCTCTGCCGGAGAGGTTAAACCGGACCCTCCTCGACATGCTCAGCACTCTAAAAGGCTCTCAGAAGACCGAGTGGAGCAGACACGTGGAGTCCTTAGTGCATGCATATAATTGCACCAGACACGAATCTACAGGATTCCTATTTCCTAATGTTCAGGCGAGAGGCACAGCCTGTGAATATACGTCTGAGGGTATCTACCGACGGGGTACCCAACAGGATGCACTATAAGTATGTGCAATGGATCCAAGAAAGCCTGCAACGCGTTTACCAACTAGCGGAGAAAGCATCAGCCCATCTGAATGCCTGCAACAAATGGCACTATGACCATAAGGTCTGCCATTGGAAAATTTGTCCTGGAAACACCGTTCTCCTCCGCAATCTAGGGATACCAGGCAAACACAAACTGGCCGACCGCTGGTATGATGGAGGATTCGAAGTAGAATCTCAGATGCTGGGCCTCCCTGTCTGCCGCATACGTTACGGGGATGGCAAGGTAAAGGTCTGGCACTGCAATCATTTACTGCCTACCCCGCAAGCGGGAGATAACGATCCCGAGATAGAGACTGTACCATTGTCCGGTGAGCCAGAGGGATCTGAAGACAACTTACAATCCGTGATGGAAACTAACGAGAATCCTATCGGATGGCCCTCTTCTAGCTCAAATAGAAATCAAGGGGCACCTCCCGAAGGAGCAACGGGTTATGGGCCCAGGCCGCATGTACCCATATCAGTGGGACCCCAGAAGTCCCTGTTTTATACCAATCAGAGACATTTTATAGACTGTTGTACCTCCTATGAGAGAGCCTCGAGCTTATGACCACTACTGCCCAGGGGGAGAGGTGAAGGATGAAATGAGCGGGTCAGCGAGTGCTGTAGGGCACCCTCCCAATCCCAAACACGGGATCATTTTGGGAACGGTTTAACTCAGAAATGTGTTCAAGTGTTTTTTTGCATCCAATCTGCTTCCTCTTAGGATTTAGCATAGTGGGTTTACGTAATTAAAGATTGTAATTTGTGAGCTCTCATGAGAAGGACCCTCATTACCTCTTTGAATCTGTTTGTCCTTATTTGCATCTAACTCTATGTGATTATCAAATCTCTGTAGCCGCATTGTACCGTGCTGGGGAATATGTTGGCGCTTTACACATAACCGATAATAATAATAATATGGTGATTCATAAATTTATAAGGTAAGATACTAGCTTGGGGTTGGGTCTGCAACAAATGGTGGTAAAATGCCTTTCTAGCAGTGAAACGGTAAACACAAAACTGATTTATAATAACCATGGATTACTTGCAATCTAACAATTATTTCATTATCGCTTTCTTGATTACAAGATCAATATTATATCACAGTAGCTAGCATTTTTTTAATTGAACAGTTTAAATGAAAAAGGAAATGACCTTAACAGTTTCAATTACAAAAAATAAAAATACTTTATGTAAATGAGAATGAATAGGAATGATTCATCACAAAGGAATTCTCCTAACATAAATATTGTCCAAATATATTATTTTGGCAGATGAAAAAATTAAGAAATGATGATATTATTCTGTTGTAGCTGGTCAATATTCTCTTATAGATCACAGGAAAAAGGGTTAAACAAGGAAAGAATAATTATGTATTTAATTACATTGGCATTATTATTGTTTATGTTGGGATAGAAAATAAAAAAAAAGACTATGTATTTGATATCAATATTTTGATTTTGTAATGCCAAAATCCAAATGAAGCAAACCAAGCTTTTATCAACTGGCTGCATATGTGCAGAGTGTAATTCTAATTAGCTTTAAGATCCTTTGCTTAGATGCATAGCAGGGGTTCCTGATTATCTTCACAAGCCAATGATTGTCACAAAATATGAAGAGCAATTAAGGCAGCAGGTAGTTGGACACCAGCATTCAGTCATTTAGTTATAAGCTGTAGTGCCTAGATATGTGAAATTAAGAGTGGCATTGGCAGCTAAGGTGTTGGAATGTGTGTGGTGTGTGTGATTCCAAAAATCTGATTCTTCCAGAAAATCTAACAATGAGCTGATACTAAGATACAAATTATGTTCTGCACTTTAAAGCCAATATCTTTGCCATTAGACCACTCCTCCTGATGCATGAAAATACAATTAATACTGGGCTAAGATATTTCCCTCACATTTATACTTTGCTGAACAACGCAGCTTGTATAGATAACCCATGGTTAGAGAAAGACATTCTACAGCAGGCAAAGGCTCTAGAGAAAATGTAAGATACTCTGTATGCTCACTTGCATGTCATTACCCAGAATCCTCATCTGCAATTTTAACATTTTATGACGTGTCCTGCTGTGGGGCACCTGTAAGTGCACTCATGTGTTTGTTTTCTTATGTTTGATGCCAGTGAAGGGTACAAAATGATGCACATTGACAATGTGTTTGATACATCCCCATGTAATACATGGGTCATGCAACTCTTCCCTAATTCCTTTTATTTGCTTCAAGCTGATGCACCAATGGTAGATGTAGAGCAAAGTACCTTAACCCATTGATGGTACGAAACACAACATTAATACATACAAAGTGACATGTAAACTCATAACGCTTATGTGACTGGATCTTCAAAACATAGTAGATGCATTGTGGATTTTGCATTGTGGTTTTTAAATGATCGGACATTGAGTGTATCAATGTATTGATAAGCATGTTTTCAGTAACTGTGATATGTGTATTTACTGCATTGCAGACTCCCCCTCCTCTATTGCAGAGGTTATGCTCTGACCTGGAGAAATAAGGCTGATATATATATATATATATAAAATATGTGTGGTGTATGTATGATCTGTTTCATCATGTTGTGTGTGTGTGTGTGTGTGTGTGTGTGTGTGTGTGTGTGTGTGTGTGTGTGTGTGTGTGTGTGTGTGTGTGTGTGTGTGTGTGTATTGTGACAGAAACCAGGGGTTGGTAATAAACTCCATATACAGGGCTCCCAGGATACTGAACAGTTTCTGTCCTGTCTAAGCTGAACAGGGCAGCCTCGTGGTACAGGCACTCCATTCCACAGTTTGTCTGCTGCCTGTTTTCTGTCACCTGTCATGCTGATTAGAGTTCAGGTATATAAGACCTGTTTCCTGTTTCCTCTGAGCCCCGCCCAAGAGCCTGGAAGGCTGCTGAACTGCAGAGGGGTGAGAAAGCCTCTTTCCCAAATCGCTTCATTCATTCTGTTAGTTTGTCTAAAGACTGCAAAGGTACTTATTTTGTTGGTGGAAGTGGACAAGCCACTTCCAACTCTGAGTCAGGGACATCTAAGTTTAAGTTATCGCTCAGACGAGCAGCTTTTTGTTTGGCTTTGTTTTCTGTTTAAACTGTGGCAGTCTCAGTGCCTGGGACTGAATAAACCAGGCATAGCCTGTTTAAAGGAACAGTACGTGACGTCTCATCATTTAACCTACCCTAAAAGACCGTGTTCTAACAGTCCCGGACAGACGGCGGAGCCCCGGAGTAAGCCGTTTGTCACATATGGTGGAGAATGCGGGCAGAACACTGAAAGGTCTGGGGGTTAAAGAACTTTAAAAAAAAAAAAAAAAAGGTTTTTTTTTTCTCTCTCTCCAAACAAGATGGAAGACGTGGTGAGTGCGCTGGTACGCAATGTCGCTGTCCAGAAAGACGCGAATGAAGCCCAGCAACAGGCGAGTGAAACCCAGCGACAGCTGTTAATAGCCCAGCAAGAGACTAATGCAAACCAGCAAGAGACAAACCGCCTGCTGAGAGAGGAGCAAAAGCGGTTCGCTCAGGGCTTACAGCAGGAACTCGAGATCCTGAGGGGGACTATCAGTAACCTTCCACTGGCAGAGGCAGCCCCAGTTCCGAAAATGACCAGGGCAAGCCACTACCTTCAGAAGATGGGACCCTCGGATGATGTGGAAGCCTATCTTCTCACGTTTGAACGCACGGCACAGAGAGAGGGATGGCCAGAAGCTGAGTGGGCTGGTCTAATCGCACCCTTCCTAAGCGGCGAACCCCAGAAGGCTTACTTTGATCTAGAGCCAGCCGAAGCTAACGTCTATGCAAAATTGAAGTTCGAGATCCTCGCCCGCCTCGGCGTAACCACGGCTGTTCGTGCCCAAAGGTTTCACGCATGGTCCTTCACGATGGATAAAGCCACCCGAAGCCAGATGTATGACCTCATCCACCTCGCCCGGAAGTGGCTACAACCCGAGATCAACTCAGCAAGCCACATCGTGGAACGGTTGGTCATGGACCAGTTCTTGAGGAAACTTCCCTCTGCCTTACGCCGTTGGGTCAGTCGGAGTGACCCCCACAATGCGGATGAGCTTGTGGCCCTTGTAGAAAGGTACAGTGCAGCAGAAGAGCACCCGCAACCCACAGTCGTGGAGCAACCCCACTATCCGAGGTTCCAGGACTCTTCCAGAGACGGTAAAAGGGTACCGGGGTTAAGGGGCGCTGAAGAGCAGCGACCACCTTCACGCCGCTCCAGCAACAGTGGTTCGCACACTAAGGGCAATAGCCAACATGGGGAGCCGGGAAAAGGCTCTAAGTGGGACACAGACTATGTACCTAAATGTGTAAATTGTCATGAGAGGGGCCACACAGCAAAAATCTGCCCACTAAATGATGAGCCCATGCAATGCAACAGCGTGGAACCTTATTCGCTGTTGTCCCAATATATGGGCCCTAGCCCAGAGGACCCCTTGAATAACCATCTGTGGGCATTTGTAAAGGTTAATGGTAAGAGGGTTCGGGCACTTCTTGACTCTGGGAGTATGGTCACACTAGTGTCCGAATACCTATTGCCCATTAAGAAGAAACAGGTAAACAGTTCACAAAGAGTGGCAATTTGTTGTATACATGGGGATAATCATGAATATTCCACTGTTGATGTTTTTTTTAAAACAGAATTTGGTTCTTTAGATTTCAAGGTGGGTGTTGTACCCAAACTGGCACATGATGTGTTAATAGGGACCGACTTTCCCCATTTTCTAAAAATGTGGTTCCCAGCTCAGAATAGCGCCCAGAGTTCAATAGCAGACCATAACGAAGTGTTAGAAGAAACAAATCCTTTCCCTTTTTCAGAAATGGAGGTTGACGAGGGCCCAAATAAGAAGGGGGAAAAGGAGGAGTGCTGTGAAATTCCCTTCCCCATCACTACTTTGGTAGGGAATACCCCAAATCAAGATGTTGATCAGGCACTTACCACCCCAGTACAGGATAAGACCCTCGCTGACCTAGAGGTCAGTCCTGGGAGTTTTAAGAAGGCCCAGTGGGAGGACCCCACATTAGCGGTAGCAAGGGGAAATATACGGGACCAGAATAGTACTCATGGCCAACCAGATAGGTCACTTGCTTACCCCTACTTCGAGGTAGAGAACGACCTAGTATATCGGGTTGATAAAAGAAAATCAGTTACAACTAAAAATTGTTGGTACCACGGACGTTCCGTAACGTAGTATTACACCTCGCACATAGTCATCCATTGGGGGGACACCTAGGGGTGGAAAAGACAAAAGAAAAGGTTCTCCGAAGCTTTTATTGGCCTGGGGTTCTGGCAGAAATTACAAACTATTGTTCCTCATGCCCAGAATGTCAGATCACCGCCCCGTTCAAAGCATACCGCAGCCCATTGGTACCCCTTCCCATAATAGAGGTACCATTTGACCGGATTGCTATGGATCTAGTAGGACCCCTAATAAAGTCTGCTAGGGGACATCAGCATATATTGGTAATATTAGATTATGCTACCCGATATCCGGAGGCAGTTCCCCTACGTAGCACCTCTGCTAAAAACATAGCAAAAGAGTTAGTACTTCTGTTTTCCCGGGTCGGAATTCCTAAAGAGATCTTATCTGACCAGGGAACACCATTTATGTCCCAAGTAACAAAAGAGCTATGTAAACTCCTAAAAATCAAGCATCTCAGAACCTCAGTCTATCATCCACAAACAGATGGTTTAGTGGAAAGGTTCAATAAAACCTTAAAGAGCATGTTACGCCGGGCGGTCGATAAGGATGGGAAAAACTGGGACTGTTTGTTACCATACCTGTTATTTGCCATTAGGGAAGTTCCCCAGTCATCCACAGGCTTCTCCCCGTTTGAACTATTGTATGGCCGACATCCAAGGGGCTTACTGGATATAGCCAAAGAAACTTGGGAACACGAGGTTACCCCTTACAGAAGTGTAATAGAGCATGTTGCCCAAATGCAGGACCGCATTGCTGCAGTCCTACCCATAGTGAGGGAACACATGGAGAAAGCTCAAGAAGCACAAAGGAATACGTATAATAAGGGTGCTAGGGTCAGAATTTTTTTTCCAGGTGATAGGGTACTAGTTCTGGTTCCCACCGTGGAGAGTAAATTCCTTGCTAAATGGCATGGGCCATATGAGGTCTTGGAAAGAGTGGGAGAAGTAAATTATAGGGTAAGGCAGCCAGGTAGGAGGAAACCTGAGCAAATTTACCATATAAACCTACTCAAGCCCTGGAAAGATAGAGAGGTCTTGTTAACCCTAGTACCCCCAGGTCCGTCAGAGAATCAAGAAACTGACCCAGAGGTTAGCATAGCTGAAACACTGTCCGTGCATCAGAAACGAGAGGTCCAGAGTTTAGTGAGAAGGAACAAAGAAATCTTCTCTACACAGCCAGGTAAAACTAACGTAATTAAACATGACATAGTCTCTGAACCGGGGGTCCGAGTTAACCTTAAACCGTACCGAATCCCAGAGGCCAAGAGAGAGGCTATTAGTTTAGAGGTTAAAAAAATGCTAAAACTAGGCGTAATTGAGGAATCCCAAAGTGGGTGGAACAGCCCTATAGTTTTAGTCCCAAAGCCAGACGGTACAACAAGGTTTTGTAATGACTACCGGAAACTAAAAGCGGTGTCAAAATTTGATACTTATCCTATGCCCAGGGTGGATGAACTTGTAGAGAGACTGGGCAAAGCCCGATATCTCACAACCCTAGACCTAACAAAAGGGTACTGGCAGGTTCCCCTCACAGAAAGGGCAAAAGAAAAAACAGCCTTCTCAACCCCAGACGGCCTCTTTCAATATAAGGTGCTGCCTTTTGGCTTACATGGAGCTCCCGCCACATTCCAAAGAATGATGGATAAAATTTTAAAACCACATGTTCGGTACGCTGCCGCCTACCTGGATGATGTGGTAATCCATAGTGAAGATTGGCAGTCCCACCTTCCAAAGGTCCAAGCTGTGCTCGACGCAGTTCGGTCTGCTGGACTAACTGCTAACCCCGCTAAATGCACTATTGGTCTGGAGGAGGCCAAGTATCTGGGGTATTCTATTGGTAGAGGGTTACTCAAACCACAAACACTCAAAGTAGAGGCGATACAAAATTGGCCAAGGCCAGTCACAAAAAAACAAGTAAGGACCTTTTTGGGGTTAATTGGCTACTATAGGAGGTTTATTCCCAATTTTGCAACTAAGGCAACCCCACTAACCGACCTCACAAAAGCAAGAGGACCGCTAATGGTAAAGTGGTCCCCCGAAGCCGAACAGGCCTTTAGAAGCCTGAAAGAAGCTCTCTGTGCCCAACCAGTGTTGGTCACACCTGACTTCTCCAAAGAGTTCGTAGTCCAAACCGACGCATCTGAGGTAGGGCTGGGGGCGGTACTCTCCCAGGAGTCTCAAGGGGAGGAGCACCCCATCCTTTATTTAAGTAGGAAACTAAATCCCCAGGAGAAAAATTACTCCATAGTCGAGAAAGAGTGTCTCGCAATAAAGTGGGCTGTAGAGACACTCAAGTATTATCTGTTGGGGAGAAAGTTCCGATTGGTCACAGATCATGCACCCCTTACCTGGATGTGTCAAAATAGGGAGAAGAACGCTAGGGTGACCAGGTGGTTCCTAAGCCTACAGCCCTTTAAATTTTCTGTGGAACACAGGTCGGGGCACAAACATGGCAATGCCGACGGGTTGTCAAGGATGCACTCCCTAATATCCATGGTCGCTCACCCCTCGAGGTCTGAGCTGGGGGGGAGGATATGTGACAGAAACCAGGGGTTGGTAATAAACTCCATATACAGGGCTCCCAGGATACTGAACAGTTTCTGTCCTGTCTAAGCGTAACAGGGCAGCCTCGTGGTACAGGCACTCCATTCCACAGTTTGTCTGCTGCCTGTTTTCTGTCACCTGTCATGCTGATTAGAGTTCAGGTATATAAGACCTGTTTCCTGTTTCCTCTGAGCCCCGCCCAAGAGCCTGGAAGGCTGCTGAACTGCAGAGGGGTGAGAAAGCCTCTTTCCCAAATCGCTTCATTCATTCTGTTAGTTTGTCTAAAGACTGCAAAGGTACTTATTTTGTTGGTGGAAGTGGACAAGCCACTTCCAACTCTGAGTCAGGGACATCTAAGTTTAAGTTATCGCTCAGACGAGCAGCTTTTTGTTTGGCTTTGTTTTCTGTTTAAACTGTGGCAGTCTCAGTGCCTGGGACTGAATAAACCAGGCATAGCCTGTTTAAAGGAACAGTACGTGACGTCTCATCATTTAACCTACCCTAAAAGACCGTGTTCTAACAGTCCCGGACAGACGGCGGAGCCCCGGAGTAAGCCGTTTGTCACAGTATATATACACACCTGCAAGCTATCTTCAAGTTTGTTTTCATCAGCATAAGAGTATAATATAAATTTTAAACACCCATTTTATACATAGCCATTTTTGGGATGTATAGCCTTGACCTTCACAATACAAAAAGTAAAACTACAATAACATTGTTTCAGAATGATCATTTAAGCTAATAGGCTATAGTTGTCAAGGTAGAAGTACTTAAATGAGTGATTATATGAAATTTTGGATGGATAAATGACATAATAGCTCACAATCCCTGCCATTGCACAACTTCTGTGCTGCACTTGCCAGGCAGTTCTGTCTCGCAGAAGCATTTACTTCAGTGGAAGAGCAAGTGCTGGTTCCTGGTGTATTAGGAGTCAAATAGTTGAAAAAAATAGGATTCCAAAAAAATTAGCCATTGTTTAATGAAGGAAAGAGAGGGAAAATTGTTGAATTGTTGCTACCACTACGACAAGGGAAATAGTTGGACATCATTCTCCACCTGGGGAGAAATGAATAAATATTGTTTGGGTAGTGCTGGAGGAATTTAGAAAATTATTGATACCTAACAACTTTTTCAGAGATGTTGCAGGGTGCGCAGAGGAGGAAAAAATGTGTCCACTAACATGTAGAAGAACTGGTGTGAAGAAGTCTGATTTGGTTTAATTTGGAATGTTGTTCCACCCAGTAGGATATAGGTCATATTCCAAGGGTAAAATACAGCTTAAAGAGTAAGAGGACCAGTAATACATGCATAACGGCAGGAGTGTATTGGTGAAATACAAGTCATCAAAAGGAATATTAGAAACAGAAGTGTGAAGGCTATTTACTCAGTCATAGTCCCATAGTCTGAGAAATAAAATCCCAGACATAACTGCAATAATAACAAGAAATGATCTGGTTTTGTGGCTATTACTGAGTCATTATATTATACAAGGGTTTTTTCTATTTAGAAAGGACATAATCAGAACAATGAGTAAGGTTTGGACCTCGTGGAAGGGTACACAAAAAATGATTTACTACAGAAATGGTGGTGTGTGACACAATTTAGTGGTAGAAAGTGCAAAGCTACAGTATGCACTAGGGCCACAAAAATGCAGAGGTGAAATGTATGATTAAGAGAGTTATATTCCGTTCCCATACAGAGAAAAGATAGCTGGGATTCACTATCTCATGTGTATGTATTGTGACAAACGGCTTACTCCGGGGCTCCACCGTATGTCCAGGATTGTTAGAACACAGTCTTTTAGGGTAGGTTAAATGACGAGGCGTAACGTGCTGTTCCTTTAAACAGGCTACTGCTTGGTTTATTCAGTCCCAGGCACTGAGACTGCCACACTGTATACAAAATGAACACAAGCAAAACAAAAGCCTGCTCACCTGAGCAATAACATAACTGAGGTTTACCCTGGCTAGGATTGGGGCGGCTTATCCGCTTCCAATAAACAAAAATAAGGAACTTTGCAATTTGATAAAGGTACAAAATGATTTAACCTGTTTGGGGAGAGGCTTTTCCCCTCTCTGCTTCCAGCAGCCTTCCTGCCTCCAGTCTCTTGGGGAGAGGGCAGAGGAACCAGGAAATCAGCCTTAAATACCTGATTTCTAACTAGCAGGACAGGTGACAGAAATCAGGCAGCAGATAAACTCTGGTCTGGATCCCTCATCCCTCAGTTCCAGCACTTGCCAAACTGTGGGATGGAGTGCATGCATTCTGAAGCTGCACTTTTCAGCCTAAACAGGATAGAAACTGTTCAGTATCCTGGGAGACCTATATATGGAATTTATTACCATACCCTGGTTTCTGTCACAGTATGTATGTATATCTTTAGTTATATAGCGACATTAATGTACATAGCGCTTCACAGCAATAATACACTTGATAATCATATACATAACAAAAAATACAAATAACACATAATGGGAAGAAGTGCTTTCAGACATAAAAGTGATATTTAGGAAAAAGAGTCCTTTCCCTGAGAGCTTACAATCTAATTGGTAAGTAGGAGGAACGTACAGAGATAGTAGGAGGGCATTCTGGTATGTACGGTTTATGTATGAGATGTATAGTATCTGCCACAGAGCTACTCATACTGTATGCTTCATTAAGGAGGTTTGTTTTAAGATGGGTCTTAAAGGTAGATAGAGAGGGTGCTAGTCGGATATTGAGGGGAAGGGCATTCCAGAGAGGTGGTGTAGTCAGTGAGAAAGGTTTAAGGTGGCAAAGGGCTTTAGACAGAAAAACAGTGGGGAGAAGACATCCTTGAGCAGAACGCAGGAGTCAGGATGGTGTATAGCGAGAAATTAGGGCTGAGAAGTAAGAAGGGGCAGAAGAGTGTAAATCTTTAAAAGTGAGGAGGAGAATTGAGTGTGTGATGCAGGATTTGATAGGAATCCAGGAGAGGGATTTCAGCAGGGGAGATGTTGAGAGATTTAGGAAACAGTAGGGTGGTTCTGTCAGCAGTGTTAAGGATATATTTTAGGGGAGACAGGTGAGAGGCAGGAACGCCGGACAGCAGGAGGGTACAGTAGTCACGTCAAGAAAGAATGAGCGCCTGTGTCAGAGTTTTAGCAGTTGAGCAACAGAGGGAAGGACGTATCTTTGTAATAATGCAGAGGAACAAATGACATGATTTAGTTACCTTTTGAATGTGAGAGAAGAATGCCAGAGAGGAATCGAGTGTGACCCTAGGCAGCATGCTTGTGTTTCTGGGTGTATGATAGTGCTTCCAACAGTAATGTGGATGGAGGTGGTAGGGCCAGATTTGGGAAGAAATATGAGGAGCTCACTTTTTGACATGTTAAGTTTAATTCAGCGGAGGGCCATCCAGGATGATATAGCAGAGAGACATTCAGATACTTGGTTTGTACAGCAGGTGTAATGTCAACGTTTCAAAAGTAAATTGTGTGTATTAGCATAGAGGTGATAGTTGAACCCAAGAGATATGATTAGTTCAACTAGAGAGAATGTATGAAGAGAAAAGAGAATAGGTCCCAAGACAAAGCCCTGTGGTACCACTACAGAGAGATTGATAGAGGAGGTGTTAGCAAAAGAAACACTGAAAGTATGATGGGAGAGGTAAGAGGAGATGCAGGATAGAGCTTTTTTTTTTTACCAATATGGTGAATGTTAAGGAGAAGATGGTGGTCCACTGTTTCAAATGCTGCAGAGAGGTTGAGTAATATGAGCAGAGTGTAATGATCTTTGTCTTTGGCAGCATGGAGGTCATTAATTATTTTAGTGAGGGCTGTTCAGTGGAGTGAGCAGTGGGGAAGCCAGATTATAGAGGGTATTGGAGAGAATAGGTGGTGAGAAAATGGAGCAAGCAAGAGAATACAAGACGTTCAAGGAGTGTAAGAGATGTGTGCAGAGGTATATTTTATGGAGACCGATTAGTGTGAAATGAAATACCGACTTTATTGCGCCTGTTCATTTAACACGGCAAAACATTCAAAATAAACAAAATAAAGGCCTACTCCGCTTTGGAGAATATCTAAACCTTTACTCCAGCCCTCTCTAACTGGGTGGGTAGCTAAGCTGATTACCACCCCAAACATGTATATCTATATATATATATATATATATATACAGCAACTGTAAATATTACTGTATGTTCATTTGCATGTCTTAGACAGGTCTGCAACCCTGTCTTTCCCCATTGTCACCCAGAATACAGCGCTTCCACTGAAGCAAGGGATTCTGGGAAATGACATGCAAATGAGCACTCAGTGCCACCTTTTGTCTCAAGCTCGTATTACACAAGCCAATCCTCAAGCCAATGCATGCTGTTTTAAACACAGCTTTTAAACAGAGGCTGGGATGAGATGCAAAGCCATTAGACCTACTCACATACATGTTTCAACCTTGATGGGTATCATCAGTGTGAGGCTGGTCTTAATGACAAAGCAGGTTTGAGACTAGACTAGGTAATCACCACTGTCATTAAGGTTATGGTGGGTAAAAAAAGTGACAAAAACCCTCCACAGTAAAGCATAAAGCAACTGTAAATATTACTGTATGTTCATTTGCATGTCTTAGACAGGTCTGCAACCCTGTCTTTCCCCATTGTCACCCAGAATACAGCGCTTCCACTGAAGCAAGGGATTCTGGGAAATGACATGCAAATGAGCACTTGCTTCAGTGGAAGCGCTGTATTCTGGGTGACAATGGGGAAAGACAGGGTTGCAGACCTGTCTAAGACATGCAAATGAACATACAGTAATATTTACAGTTGCTTTATGCTTTACTGTGGAGGGTTTTTGTCACTTTTTTTACCCACCATAACCTTAATGACAGTATATATATATATATATATATATATATATATATTAATAAATAAAAAAAAAAAAAAAAATATATATATATATATATATATATATATATATATATATATATATATATATATATATATATATAAAAGGAAAAATTTGGAGTAGCGCCTTAGTATACTGAACTAGATATATAAAGTATTAAATTAGCTGTGTTGGGCAAAGTATGGCAATAAAGCTATATGACCAATAGATCCCTAAAGGCGAAAATAGCAGCTATATATAATTGTAAACTAGGCATAAAAATAATACTGAAATTATATATGAAAAATAGAAAATATATAATAAAAATAATGATATATATAACCAGTCCACAGATTACAGTCCACGAATGTACAAAATCACTGGAGATTTGCAGCCCGAGTATAAGGATCACCAAATCTCATAGATATTTGAAAAAAAACAAAAGAAAAACAGGCACACTCCTAGTGTATTAAAGTACAAAAAATATTTTTGTTATAGTCCTATAAAATATTTTTGTACTTTAATATACTAGGAGTGCGCCTGTTTTTCTTTTGTTTATATATATATATATATATATATATATATATATATATATATATATATATTGTGACAAACAGCTTACTCCGGGGCTCCGCCGTTTGTCCGGGACTGTTAGAACACGGTCTTCTAGGGTAGGTTTAATGATGAGGCGTCATGTACTGTTCCTTTAAACAGGCTATGCCTGGTTTATTCAGTCCCAGGCACTGAGACTGCCACAGTACATATAACCGAAACACATCAAAACACAAGCTGCTCACCTGAGCGATAACTTAACTTAGATTTTTTCCCTAACTCAGGGTGGAAGTGGCTTTTCCACTTCCAACAACAAAACAAGGTACTTTTGCAGACTTAGACAAATGAACAGAAAGATTGAACCTGTTTGGGAAAGAGGCTTCTCCCCTCTGTAGTTCAGCAGCCTCCCAGCCTCCAGGCTCTTGGGGAGAGGGGGAGAGCAAACAGGAAATCAGTCTTACATACCTGATTTCTAATTAGCATGACAGGTGACAGAAATCAGGCAGCAGACAAACTCTGGTCTGGATCTCTCATCCCTCAATTCCAGCGCTTGCCAAACTGTGGGATGGAGTGCATGTATTATAAGGCTGCACTCCCAGGCCAAACAGGATAGAAACTGTTCAGTATCCTGGGAGCCCTATATATGGAATTTATTACCATCCCCTGGTTTCTGTCACATATCCTCCCCCCCAGCTCAGACCTCGAGGGATGAGCGACCATGGATATTAGGGAGTGCATCCTTGACAACCCGTCAGCATTGCCATGTTTGTGCCCTGACCTGTGTTCCACAGAAAATTTAAAGGGTTGTAAGCTTAGGAACCACCTGGTCACTCTAGCATTCTTTTCCCTATTTTGACACATCCAGGTAAGGGGTGCATGATCTGTGACCAACCGGAATTTTCTCCCCAACCGGTAGTATTTGAGCGTCTCTACAGCCCACTTTATTGCGAGACACTCTTTCTCTACTATGGAGTAATTTTTTTCCTGGGGATTTTGTTTCCTACTTAAATAAAGGATGGGGTGCTCCTCACCTTGAGACTCCTGGGAGAGTACCGCCCCCAGCCCTACCTCAGATGCATCGGTTTGGACTACGAACTCTTTGGAGAAGTCACGTGTGACCAACACTGGTTGGGCACAGAGAGCTTCTTTCAGGCTTCTAAAGGCCTGTTCGGTTTCGGGGGACCACTTTACCATTAGCGGTCCTCTTGCTTTTGTGAGGTCGGTTAGTGGGGTTGCCTTAGTTGCAAAATTGGGAATAAACCTTCTATAGTAGCCAATTAACCCCAAAAAGGTCCTTACTTGTTTTTTTGTAACTGGCCTTGGCCAATTTTGTATCGCCTCTACTTTGAGTGTTTGTGGTTTGAGTAACCCTCTACCAATAGAATACCCCAGATACTTGGCCTCCTCCAGACCAATAGTGCATTTAGCGGGGTTAGCAGTTAGTCCGGCAGACCGAACTGCGTCGAGCACAGCTTGGACCTTTGGAAGGTGGGACTGCCAATCTTCACTATGGATTACCACATCATCTAGGTAGGCGGCAGCATACCGAGCATGTGGTTTTAAAATTTTATCCATCATTCTTTGGAATGTGGCGGGAGCTCCATGTAAGCCAAAAGGCAGCACCTTATATTGAAAGAGGCCGTCTGGGGTTGAGAAGGCTGTTTTTTCTTTTGCCCTTTCTGTGAGGGGAACCTGCTGTACCCTTTTGTTAGGTCTAGGGTTGTGAGATATCGGGCTTTGCCCAGTCTCTCTACAAGTTCATCCACCCTGGGCATAGGATAAGTATCAAATTTTGACACCACGTTTAGTTTCCGGTAGTCATTACAAAACCTTGTTGTACCGTCTGGCTTTGGGACTAAAACTATAGGGCTGTTCCACCCACTTTGGGATTCCTCAATTACGCCTAGTTTTAGCATTTTTTTAACCTCTAAACTTATAGCCTCTCTCTTGGCCTCTGGGATTCGGTATGGTTTAAGGTTAACTCGGACCCCCGGTTCAGAGACTAGGTCATGTTTAATTACGCTAGTTCTACCTGGCTGTGTAGAGAAGACTTCTTTGTTTCTTCTCACTAAATTCTGGACCTCTCGTTTCTGATGTACGGACAGGGTTTCAGCTATGCTAACCTCTGGGTCAGTTTCTTGATTCTCTGATGGACCTGGGGGTACTAGGGTTAACAAGACCTCTCTATCTTTCCAGGGCTTGAGTAGGTTTATATGGTAAATTTACTCAGGTTTCCTCCTACCTGGCTGTCTTACCTTATAATTTACTTCTCCCACTCTTTCCAAGACCTCATATGGCCCATGCCATTTAGCAAGGAATTTACTCTCCACGGTGGGAACCAGAACTAGTACCCTATCACCTGGAAAAAAAATTCTGACCCTAGCACCCTTATTATACGTATTCCTCTGTGCTTCTTGAGCTTTCTCCATGTGTTCCCTCACTATGGGTAGGACTGCAGCAATGCGGTCCTGCATCTGTGCAACATACTCTATTACACTTCTGTAAGGGGTAACCTCGTGTTCCCAAGTCTCTTTGGCTATATCCAGTAAGCCCCTTGGGTGTCGGCCATACAATAGTTCAAACGGGGAGAAACCTGTGGATGATTGGGGAACTTCCCTAATGGCAAATAACAGGTATGGTAACAAACAATCCCAGTTTTTCCCATCCTTATCGACCGCCCGGCGTAACATGCTCTTTAAGGTTTTATTGAACCTTTCCACTAAACCATCTGTTTGTGGATGATAGACTGAGGTTCTGAGATGCTTGATTTTTAGGAGTTTACATAGCTCTTTTGTTACTTGGGACATAAATGGTGTTCCCTGGTCAGATAAAATCTCTTTAGGAATTCCGACCCGGGAAAACAGAACTACTAACTCTTTTGCTATGTTTTTAGCAGAGGTGCTACGTAGGGGAACTGCCTCCGGATATCGGGTGGCATAATCTAATATTACCAATATATGCTGATGTCTCCTAGCAGACTTTATTAGGGGTCCTACTAGATCCATAGTAATCCGGTAAAATGGTACCTCTATTATGGGAAGGGGTACCAATGGGCTGTGGTACGCTTTGAACGGGGCAATGATCTGACATTCTGGGCATGAGGAGCAATAATTCGTAATTTCTGCCAGAACCCCAGGCCAATAGAAGCTTCGGAGAACCTTTTCTTTTGTCTTTTCCACCCCTAGGTGTCCCCCCAATGGATGACTATGTGCGAGGTGTAATACTACGTTACGGAATGTCCGTGGTACCAACAATTGTTTAGTTGTAACTGATTTCCTTTTATCAACCCGATATACTAGGTCGTTCTCTACCTCGAAGTAGGGGTAAGCAAGTGACCTATCTGGTTGGCCATGAGTACTATTCTGGTCCCGTATATTTCCCCTTGCTACCGCTAATGTGGGGTCCTCCCACTGGGCCTTCTTAAAACTCCCAGGACTGACCTCTAGGTCAGCGAGGGTCTTATCCGGTTCTGGGGTGGTAAGTGCCTGATCAACATCTTGATTTGGGGTATTCCCTACCAAAGTAGTGATGGGGAAGGGAATTTTACAGCACTTCTCCTTTTCCCCCTTTTTATTTGGGCCCTCGTCAACATCCATTTCTGAAAAAGGGAAAGGATTTGTTTCTTCTAATACTTCGTTATGGTCCGCTATTGAACTCTGGGCGCTATTCTGAGCGGGGGACCACATTTTTAGAAAATGGGGAAAGTCGGTCCCTATTAACACATCATGTGCCAGTTTGGGTACAATACCCACCTTGAAATCTAAAGAACCAAACTCTGTTTCAAAAAAAACATCAACAGTGGAATATTCATGATTATCCCCATGTATAAAACAAACTGCCACTCTTTGTGAACTGTTTACCTGTTTCTTCTTAACGGGCAACAGGTATTCGGACACTAGTGTGACCATGCTCCCAGAGTCAAGAAGTGCCCGAACACTCTTACCATTAACCTTTACAAATGCCCACAGATGGTTATTCAAGGGGTCCTCTGGGCTAGGGCCCATACATTGGGACCACAGCGAATAAGGTTCCACGCTGTTGCATTGCATGGGTTCATCATTTAGTGGGCAGATTTTTGCTATGTGGCCCCTCTCATAACAATTTACACATTTAGGTACATAGTCTGTGTCCCGCTTAGAGCCTTTTCCCGGCTCCCCATGTGGGCTATTGCCCTTAGTGTGCGAGCCACTGTTGCTGGTGCTGCGTGAAGGTGGTCGCCGCTCTTCAGCGCCCCTTAACCCCGGTACCCTTTTACCGTCTCTGGAAGAGTCCTGGAACCTCGGGTAGTGGGGTTGCTCCACGACTGTGGGTTGCGGGTGTTCTTCTGCTGCAGTGTACCTTTCTACGAGGGCCACAAGCTCATCCGCATTGTGGGGGTCACTCCGACTGACCCAACGGCGTAAGGCAGAGGGAAGTTTCCTCAAGAACTGGTCCATGACCAACCGTTCCACGATGTGGCTTGCTGAGTTGATCTCTGGTTGTAGCCACTTCCGGGCGAGGTGGATGAGGTCATACATCTGGCTTCGGGTGGCTTTATCCATCGTGAAGGACCATGTGTGAAACCTTTGGGCACGAACAGCCGTGGTTACGCTGAGGCGGGCGAGGATCTCGAACTTCAATTTTGCATAGACGTTAGCTTCGGCTGGCTCTAGATCAAAGTAAGCCTTCTGGGGTTCGCCGCTTAGGAAGGGTGTGATTAGACCAGCCCACTCAGCTTCTGGCCATCCCTCTCTCTGTGCTGTGCGTTCAAACGTGAGAAGATAGGCTTCCACATCATCCGAGGGTCCCATCTTCTGAAGGTAGTGGCTTGCCCTGGTCATTTTCGGGACTGGGGCTGCCTCTGCCAGTGGAAGGTTACTGATAGTCCCCCTTAGGATCTCGAGTTCCTGCTGTAAGCCCATGGCGAACCGTTGTTGCTCCTCTCTCAGCAAGCGGTTTGTCTCTTGCTGGTTTGCATTCGCCTGTTGCTGGTTTGCATTAGTCTCTTGCTGGCTTCTTAACAGCCGTTGCTGGTTTGCATTAGTCTCTTGCTGGGCTATTAACAGCTGTTGCTGGGTTTCATTCGCCTGTTGCAGGCCTGCATTAATCTTTTGCTGGGCTTCATTCGCGTCTTTCTGGACAGCGACATTGCGTACCAGCGCACTCACCACGTCTTCCTTCTTGTTTGGAGAGAAACCCCCCCCCCCTTTTTTTTTTTTTTTTCTTGTTAAAGTTTTTTAACCTGCAGACCTTTTAGTGTTCTGCCCGCATTCTCCACCATATGTGACAAACAGCTTACTCCGGGGCTCCGCCGTTTGTCCGGGACTGTTAGAACACGGTCTTCTAGGGTAGGTTAAATGATGAGGCATCACGTACTGTTCCTTTAAACAGGCTATGCCTGGTTTATTCAGTCCCAGGCACTGAGACTGCCCCAGTGCATATAACAGAAACACATCAAAACAAAAGCTGCTCACCTGAGCGATAACTTAACTTAGATTTTTCCCTAACTCAGGGTGGAAGTGGCTTTTCCACTTCCAGCAACAAAACAAGGTACTTTTGCAGACTTAGACAAATGAACAGAAAGATTGAACCTGTTTGGGAAAGAGGCTTCTCCCCTCTGTAGTTCAGCAGCCTCCCAGCCTCCAGGCTCTTGGGGAGAGGGTGAGAGCAAACAGGAAATCAGTCTTACATACCTGATTTCTAATTAGCATGACAGGTGACAGAAATCAGGCAGCAGACAAACTCTGGTCTGGATCTCTCATCCCTCAGTTCCAGCGCTTGCCAAACTGTGGGATGGAGTGCATGTATTATAAGGCTGCACTCCCAGGCCAAACAGGATAGAAACTGTTCAGTATCCTGGGAGCCCTATATATGGAATTTATTACCATCCCCTGGTTTCTGTCACTATATATATATATATATATATACAGTGTTCGACAAACCTATACATTTGCTCGCCCCGGGCGAGTGGATTTAACCCCCGGGCGAGTAAATATTGGCCCAAGCAGCACACGTTTGGTACTAGGTGGCGAGTAGATTTTTTTGTGTGGCGAGTAGATTTTTTGGTGATTTGTCAACCACTGTATATATATATATATATATATATATATATATATATATATATATATACATACATACATACATACATACATACATACATACATACATATATATATATATATATATATATATATATATATATATATATATATATATATCCTTGCTGCAGTGGAAGTGCTGTATGCTGGGTGATAATGGGGAAAGGCGGGGTTGCAGACCTGCCTAAGACATGCAGATGAGCATACAGTTGTATTTGCATATTTGCTTTCCTGTGGAGGGTTTTTGTCACTTTTTTTACTCACCATAACTTAACTCAGTATTATGGTATATATATATGTATATATATATATATATATATATATATATATATATATATATATATATATATAGTGACAAAGTGAGAATTTGACGTAAGGGGAGGGTCTGACATAACAGCACAGGGATCTAAGCAACCATTTTAAGACAGCATCCATCTTAGGGTCTGTCTGAGTGAACGGGTTATGAGATGAACGGTTTGAAAGGGATTTTTATTTGCTTAAGTGATAATAAACCAAGCAGCTAACTGAAAAACCTTGAGCAAGTGCCAATGTTATGGAAAAACCAGACATAAAGGCGTGATTTCTCATTCCGAAGGAGGGGGCTTTTGAGATTCTGTATGTAGAGAAAAGGTCACCAGCTTAATAAAGTATTATTGCTGAATCATCTCATTTAGACATCCCATAATGTCTTAACTCAATATATTCGTGTGCATAATTTGTTTACCTTTTACGCTTACGTAGTGACGACATGCAACCTTGTATAGGGGGCGTGGGTTTAGTATTTTGTGTATAAATATAGCCGGTGTGCCACCATGTTTTTGGGGAAGTGTTTACTTTGAACCTTCCTTCTGCGTGTGCACCGCACAAAGCAATAAACTTATCTGTCATTCTGCAAAACATATCCTCAGACTTGTGTCTTTTTATTTCACAGACGTTATCAATATGTATATATATATATATGTATATATATATATGTATATATATGTATATGTATTTTATGGAACATTAAAAAGACAAATGCCCACTCACAAATCAGAAGATAATAAAGAGCATTTAAGAGATCAATGGTTGATAATCAGGATTCAGTCAAACACTCACTTCTGGATATTACTATTCATGAGGAAGATACGAACCCTTTGTTGGAATATAATTCTTGCCCTATTGAAACAGATCAAAGTAGTCTATTGAGATGTAAATCGTCGCCATTTGTCCCCAAATCAACATACTTCCCTTATCAATCAAAGGGTAACTTCATCGAAACTTTTTATACAGTAGTCCTGAGAGACCTAGAACAGTTGTGTCTTGATAACGTGGAACTGAAATTTAATAATCTCACAAAAGAGGAAAATCAAGCTTTATTGAATATAAAAAATAATAACGATCTAATTGTTCGGCAAGCAGACAAGGGGGGGGCGATTGTCCTGCAGGATCGGGCGGATTATCTCTGTGAGGCCCATCGCCTCCTCCTTGATACCACATCTTATCAAATTCTTACTGAGGACCCTGCTGAGTGTTATCAGTTGGAGTTCCGGAATCTTCTCCAGGGTGCATTCTCTGAAGGGATTATTTCCAAATTAGAGCACAGGTTTTTATATATTAAACACCCTAGAACCCCTATTTTTTATCACATTCCCAAATTACACAAAGATATAGTTAAACCACCAGGGAGGCCCATTGTGTCGGGTATTGGCTCGATGACGTCCAACGTGTCTCAATATGTAGATTACTATTTACAGCCTCATGTCATCAAATTGCGCTCATACATACGGGACACGTTGCATGTCATTGACTCCATCTCTGACATTAAGTGGAAGGATACCTATCACTGGGTCACTTGCGATGTATCTTCACTTTACACCTGTATTGAGCACTTAAAAGGTATCCAGGCAATTAGTCACTTTTTACAATTAGATTCCAGTTTACATTCTTCACAAAGGTCTTTTCTTTTAGCATGCATTAAGTTTATGTTAAATCACAATTATTTTCTATTTGGGAACACATATTATTTGCAAATCTGTGGAACGGCCATGGGAGCCAAATTTGCTCCTAGCTATGCCAACTTATACATGGGACTGTGGGAGAGTACCCATGTGTGGGGGAATGCTGTGCTGGGGGCGGGTTTGGTCTTCTATGGTCGCTTCATAGATGATATTCTTATCATTTGGGATGGTGAGAGGGGCACCCTGGAGACAATTTTGGAATCCTTCAATAACAACAAGATGGGATTGAAATTTACATACAATATTCACCCAGACACTATAGTATTTCTAGATCTAGAGCTATTTGTGGGTCCTCAGAATGATATTCACACCAAAACACATTTTAAAACTGTGGCTGCAAACAGCTACCTACAGTATGGTAGCAATCATTACAAAAAATGGTTAGATAATGTACCAAAGAGTCAGTTCCACAGATTAAGACGCAACTGTTCAATGGACAAGGATTTTTTAACCCAGGGCACAGATCTTTCATTTAAGTTTCAGGAGAAAGGGTATGATATGGCAATTGTCAATAAATCTTTTTTAGATGCTAGTTTACTGGATCGTACATCTCTGTTGGAAAAATCCAAAAGAAAAACAATAACTAAAAATGAGGTTACATCCTATGGATCGGTGCCTAAATTTATCACACAATTTAATCAATCTGCCAAACAAATTAAAAAAATAATGAATGACCATTGGAACATCCTGGTCAGCGATCCAGAAATTGGTCATCTATTGCCAAAATACGCTCCTGTTACTTTTAGGAAAGCTAGGAGTATCAAAACCATGATTGCTCCTAGCAAACTAAAAACATCAAAGGTAATCAATAGTTCCAGAATAAATGGATCCATTCCCACTAGGGTTAAGGGGAACTTTGGGTGCGGGAGAAGCAGATGCCTAACGTGCAAACATTTGATTAAAACAAATAAATTTAAATCTTTTTCCAACGGCACTTCACATGATATAGTAGATTACATTAATTGTCTCAGTGAATATGTCATATACCTTATATCATGTGAGTGCGGTCTACAATACGTAGGCCGCACATCAAGAGCCCTAAGCACGAGGTTTCTTGAACATCGAAGAAACATAATAAATGGGTGTCAAACACACAACCTCTCCCGCCATTATTGTAATGAACACTCAAAAGACCCTAAGTCCCTACGAGTTATGGGCATCGAGTACATCCCTCCTACCTTCATGGGTGGGGATCGCTTCAAAAGATTATGTATGAGGGGGACTTATTGGATATACATTTTGGATACATTACACCCAAAGGGACACAATGACCACATCGACATTAGTACTATAGTGTGATCACTCAAATGGGTGATCCTTCGGAGGTCTGGTTTGAGTGCTCAGGCAGCACTCCCTCTGAACTATAGTTACATGTCAGGTCTCTTAATATACTGTATGTTATAAGTATCTATCCTGGTGTAACATACATTTCATTACATCTTGCTGTGATGTGTCTGTTCAAGTCCAGGGACTGGTTCTGCCTTAATATTCATTATATGTCATCATCACTTTATATGCATCCCACAACATTTACATTTGTACAATTTATTTTTAATATTATGATTATCACATTTAATTCACATAGTATATGTTTAGGGATCACCTTTAACATAATATATTTCACTCATTACACTTACATTTTTATTTTTACTATACTACAGTTTATTCACATACATAGTCCAACCATCACACATATTTCATCTTTCACATTCACTCCACTATATACATAATACACATATATACTACATATCGTTGTGTTATTTCTTCTGTCCTTGTCAACAACAACTATTGCTGTTCCTCTGACTTCAACAACAATCCTTGGTATTCATTCTTTCTGCAATGAATAAAAACAGGTATATAATCGTATTTAAACCTAAAATGATTCATATGTTAATTATCAAGTGGGATACGGGGTGGTTTTGTATTCACTGTCACCTATATTCTCCAACTCTTGAGTTTTTTAGAATTTCTTGATTTTTGAATTTAATATCACTAATTAAATAAATATATATTCTCCAAAATATATATTTTTCTTTATTTGTAGAACTCTAAAATTTTAAAAGTTTATTTAAAATTTAAAATTTCTTTAAAATATATATTATTAACCCCCTCTGGACATCATAATTGTTATTTTAAATCATTTATTATTTTTATTTTAAAATATCCTCTTAATATCATTTGATCATTTATTGAAATAAAATAATACTGCTATATTAATGAGCTATATTTCATCTTTTGCAAAAACAGTGGTGCTCTCATAAACCTTTCCATAGCAATTAATTTAATAAGGAAACACCATATCTATGGAAGGTTTGAAATCATGTAATTAATGATGCAATAGTTATCTTTCAATTATGTATGCAAATTAACCTGTCTATAAATACTGTGGGGTTACAACCAATGGGTATCCCCTGATGAAGTCATCCTTGATGACGAAACGCGTAGGGCGTGGCTGAGACGGAGGAGGCACTTTCCCACTGAACACAGTATATTGTGGATGCAGCATTGAGAGCGGCAAGCCATACAAGAAGGAGCTGGCAGATTTCCACTATCTCTGGTGGTACAACAGCAAGAACGAAGCAGACACAGTCCTTGTTTCCTGGAGGGATTTCCTGTTGCGGGACACACGCCGGGAGGACGTCATTTCCGGCGAAGGAGACTGCGCAACACGTGTGTAGGAGAAGACTCCATTGCTGATTGAGACGCTGCCAGTGGCTTATGAGGGCCAATCTCATAAATGCTCTTTATTATCTTCTGATTTGTGAGTGGGCATTTGTCTTTTTAATGTTCCATAAAATGTTTGTTTTACTTTAATGCACTAGGTGTGCGCCTGTTTTTTTTTTCTCTTTTTCTCTCATAGGTATTTTCAAGGGAGTTGTGATCCCTTTCAAACGGGCTGCCATTACCTGGATGCACTTTATTGGAACGGGACTCTATGTTTTTTAAGGTTCTTTTTTTTGGTATTCACCTAAGTTGTTAATATCATTCAATATCTTTTATTTTTATTTTTATATTTTTAGTATTTTTCAATTTTTTATATAGCATTTTTATTAAAGTTTTTTATTATATGCATCATCTTTATAACATAGGATCCTTTTTTATATTACCACCCCTGGCCACCCCATTGGTTGTATCAACACAGTAGCATACATACTCACAGTTAGGCAGGTTGTTTATAGTAGGCGCTCCTTTGTATTTTTGTTTTGATATGTATATGTATATATATGTATATATATATATATATGTATATATATATATATAAAACAGTCCAACAAGAAAGTCTCTTATCTGTTTCTGGTGTTGTAGCTGTAGGGGAAGGCCTCTCTGCTCTCCTTGGTCAGCACCCTTGTGTGCTATGGAAATGTCCGTGTCCAGGTATAGAGGTCGTGTCCCCTTGTCTTACTGTCAGCATACAGTCCCTCTGTGTGCATCAAGTCATCATCTTTTCCTCAGGTCAGCCCAGTTGTGGGCTAAGGAAAATCTCTGCAGTCTTCCTTCTCCTTATGTCAGCCCAAATGTGAGCTATTGAATCTCTCTCCTGTTTCTCACATCAAGCTTTTCTAAAAGTCCTAATCAGCCAGGTGGAGTCTGGTTGATTGCCTGTCTGCAATTAACCAGCACCCTGCTGAATTTAGTGGCAGTTTCTCTCAAACAGTGAGAAGTCCCTTTTATAAGGCGTTTAGAGACAAAAGGTAGCCGGGAGACAGGTCAATAGTTAATAAAACTGGTAGGGTCAAGCTTGCTGTTTTGAGTAATGGTATAACTGTTGCTTGTTTGAAGGAGAGGGGAAAGGTACCAGAGTAGAGGAAGGAGTTAAAAATATGTGTGAGCGCAGGGATTATAGTAGGAGCAATTGGTTGTTACTTAAAAGTAGCCAATGTAGCAAAGCAGTGCTGAAAACAATATGATTTTAAGTTGTATAGAATTAATTATAAAAGCATAATGTGTATTCCCACTTTATTGTTTATTGGTAATGGGAAAACCTCAACTCATTTTAGTTCAAGAAGATAACGAGGCAACTTCCGTTGCTGGAGTTACCATGGGGTACATTGGATTATAAATAAAGAAGATAGAAGAAAAGAATGACAGTAGAAGATAGAAGAAAGTGAAAGAAGAAAAAAAAAAGATTTTTGCACCTGATGCTGATCTTGAAGGAGGATGGAGTCGGATTGCAGTGGATGACGTCGCCCCACCCTCTACCCATTGATTGGCACAGCGGTACATCATACCCATATAATATGCTAAAGTGGCTTATCATGCCCATATTATATGGGTATGATGTACCGCTGTGCCAATCAATGGGTAGAGGGTGGGGGTACTTGTGCTGGGGTGGGTGGTTAGGCTTCATGGGTGGGTAGCGGGGGAGGGTGGGTTAACCCTTAATTACCATAGCGGTTATTAACTGCTGGTGATTAAGGGGTTAGGTGCAATTAGATTGTTTTTTTATTGTACTCTTACTGCCAACGGAGGATATGGACCTGGAGTATGCTGATGAGAACGCCCTTCATGATGGAAGGGGTAAGTAGAAGTTGGCTATCTAATGTTTGATATTGAATGGGCAAATGAGCCTTTATCCATATCTGGATAATTGTAATTTTGCCCATTACTGTACTGTATAAGTTACTGTTACTTTCTCGAGAAGCAGGGGGCCCACCAGCCCTGAAATCAACGCGGTTCTGCTCCGGAGACCCCGTGCTCCCATACACTAGTATTAAAATTGTTACTAAAACCCTGTGATCGCTGGCGAGATATGCACAGGGAGAGATGGTTCTCTCTTTGCATCTCTCTATACTGGCTCGCACATATCGCTGCAGATCCATGGGTGAGACCTTTTTGAGAGAAGCTGTTCCTCGACAGTTTTGGTCATTTAGCCATCGCAGGTCTTCAGAGTCTTTCTGAATACAGTGATAACTACACTGACAAAACTGGTGGCGTAACAGGCCCAGCGAGACGTTTTTTTGAAGGCTACTAATAATATATGCCCCAAGGGCCTTAATTATACCAAAAACTGCAGAGCTGCAAAGCGATCCGTTGCGCGATTTTTGGTATAATCACGGCCGAAGTGTTTCATGTGGTCTTCTTCAATAAGGTCCATAGCAACCAATCACACCGAAAATTGACTTTTTAGTCAGTTTATTATTATTGAATAAGGCTCTTTATCTGCTCTCTTTTTCTGTGCTTTTCACACGTGCTATGCTCAGTGTATATTGTGATAGAACAGTACTGGTGAAGTCTGTTTCTGATAATCTGCATTCAAGAACACTTTACTGCAAAGGTGAAAATGTGAAAAGTGACTTGGCACATTGCAGTAGGATAAAAACGCCTGTCAGAATCATTGTAATAGCAACATTACCTTGCTACCCATAAATAAAAGCTTTCATTTTCCTACTTTCTAAATTCTAAATTCTCAACTGTCAACTGTTTCCACACCTTCTATCTTTGGCGATGAGATAGCATCAAGTGAAGATAAGTGATAATATTGAAACTGGCAAAACTGGCTTACATATTCATTCTGTCTGTTTTTTTCCTTCTTCAACCTTTCTCTCATAGAAGTATCATGAAAAGTGTGTACTGTATGAAGAAAGTGCAGAGTAAATAAGTACTTCAGTATTAGGTGATACCTTTTTTCTTTGGATTAACAACTGATATTTTAAGACAAGCTTTCGAGAGTTCTCCTCTCTTCCTTAGTTCGAGCAATACAGATTTAAAAGATTCCATGAGCTTAACACAGATGTAAAAAAGGAAAACAAGATAGCAATCTATGGCAGATGATGCAGAGAAGGAATAAACAGACAGGACAATACATGTGTAGCCCCGAGGTATATTTTCACTTTCTGGCCCCCCTCCGCGAGTGCCGTGCGGTAGCGGGTGCCGCCGGAGGCTGCGACGGACCCGCCGGCACTTCGCGAGGGTGGGGGCCAGAGCAGGGAGCAGCACGGGGCATAACGGTGCAGGCTGGTTGCCGGGGACGCGATCGGGCTGTCGCTAGGGCCGCGATCGCGTTGCCCCCGGCTGGGCGGCTTGCAGAGAGTGCGCCGCCATTGCGCGTTAGCTCGCGCATGCGCAGTAGGGCGGAAGCGCGCGATAGGACTCCAGGGATAGGGAGAGGTCGCGCGAGAGTAGGGAAGTGTAGAGGGAGAGTGAGGCGGCCATTAGGGGTTCGCGCATGCGCAAGGGAAGCGCGCACGCGGCCCCAATGCTTTAGGCAGCCCCTGGGAACTACAACTCCCAGGAGGCTTAGGGAGGCAGAGGTCAGGTGCTCCCTAGTGGCCAATAGGGCTGGAGGAAGCTCAGCCCGGGAATATAGATACATTTCCCGGGCTTTGCAACAGTCAGTCAGGCAGAGCAGAGGAAGGAGTAGGAAGGGTGCAGGGAGCATGTGGCTCCTGCATCAGGTAAGGGTTCTCCCTAGATCCCCAGGCAGGCCCCAATTCCCGGGTAAGGGTAGGGGGTAACTGAAGAGGGACGCCTTAGACTGAGGAGGGACGCCTTAGCTAGGGAGGTGACCCTTGAGTGTGGGAAGTGCGGGTTTGGTAGTGTCGCAGCGGAGAGTGCTGTGGGCACTGTCAAAGAGGCACAGTGTGCTAGCAGTGGGATTGCTGCGGGATCCAGGTGGCTGTGTGTGATTGCGGCTGTCTGGGTGTGTGTCGCTGCATGTGCTGTGCGCAGTGCGTGCAGTGTGTGTGCACGGTGTGAATCCCTGCAGGCTGACAGTGTGAGCTGAATGTTGGCTGCAGGTGTGTTAGGCTGCTAGGATTAGCAGATACAGTTGAGACTGGGTAGCTAGGGGAAGGGGGGCGGTTATTGTCCACAGGCCCTAGGAGTTTTCCCCAAGCCATCCCAGGTTGCGGTTCTTCAGGGACAGGCCCTAGGTTAGGGTTGCTGTCGCTCTAGCAGTGGTTAGTGATAGGGATAGCGGCGGTTGCTGTTCCCACGCGGTTGGTGTTGCCGTGGTCCAGTTGCAGTTCCCGTTGAGCGGTGGGACCCTCGTTGGGGTCCACCGGCAGAGTACCTGGAATAGGATCAGACGGACGTCTGACCCTTTTAGAAGAAAGTGTGTTGCGGTCCCGAGCATCGGAGTGCTCGGAAGGTATCTTCCATATTCTAAGTGCACCAACTGGGCCCTAGCTTAAATAGTGACTGCGCAGTCACCCCCGACCTTTCGTAGGAGGACGAGACATTGGGTGTGGGGTGATCACAGGACACTGGGTGGGGTACACCAGACATTGGGTTGATGTGATGCGGGTAGAGCATCTGGTTATGGTTATGTTATGTAATGTGTTATATGTGTGTTAAGTAAAGAGTTAGTATTGTTTATCTATAAGTGTTATTGTATTTCTTACTCAGGGCTATCTTTCCTCACGGGGGATCCTGGGTAAGTGGAGGCGCTGCACCAAGTAAGGGTAAGGGTTTCCCCAGGCTCCCAGCTAGCGGAGGCTCAGATCTCCTGGAGCCACACAGGTTATGCAGTACCAGTAGTCCTTTAGAGCAGGTGTGTTGCAGGGAAAGGGACCGGTTAGACCACGAGGGGCCAATGTGGGATTGGGTGGGTCAGCCGGTTCACAAAAAGGGCTACATTTGGAGGCGCTGCTGAGAGATCAGACCTGGGGTGCCCTGTACATGTTTTTCTAAATTTGTGTCCTATTTTTGTTCCGCCATGGGGAAGCCCTCAAGGCGGAGGAAGCCACGTGCTAAGTTCCCGGCCGCGCGGGAAAATGTTGCCAACAGTCATCCAGGACTGGCGGGAAAATCCGAGCCCCGCCCCCACACTGTGAGTGACTTAGTACAGAGCTCGCAACACTCCCTGGAAGAGAGTACTGGACACAGAGAAAATTGCTCGCCGGCGTATGGATCCTGGCAGACCAAGACTGGGAGCGTATCCTTTTTGTTGTGTCCATGTACAATACAAACATTGAGTGTCTGGGGTAGTATGGACCTTAATGTTTTGGCGTGCATGGTAAAAATGCGGTTGGAAGACACGAACGAGGAGGGGTACCTAGACTGTTTTTGTAACCAAGGTGACTGCTCGTCTTGTAAGTTGGCTTGGGGACGTATATGTGGCTACTGCAGGGTACCAACCCTGCAACCCAAACTGCCGCAGCCTGCCGAACGGCCAGTGGGAGGGGACACTGTTGTAGAAATGGAGTGTCCTTCCCCTGAGGAAGAAATAGACTGCCAGGGGTTACACCGCAATGTGTATGTGTCCTGGCGAGCGCCGAGAATAGATGAAGTTGTGCTAGCGTGTCCCTGCCTGCAAAAAGCCTGTGCCTCGGGAGCAGTCCTGTCGCAGTTACCGCTCGACTTCAAGAACATCGAGTTGGATGGAGAACTGGGTATCCAGTGTTTTATGCCAAATTGTGACTGTCCTAGGGAGGCACTGGAGTGGGGGCCTCAATGTGATTGCTGCGGGGCCTGGTTCCTACAGCCTATCCTGCCCCAGGCGGCGGAACCAGCCGATGAAGGAGAGGAGGAGCCGGACCTCTCTCCTGAAGTAAGTGATGCGTGTCCCCAGTTTGTTCTACTTCCAGAGGCCGCCGAGGACCCGTGTGTCCAGACCACTGTGGCAGACCCTCTCAAAGGGGACGTGCAAATGGAGGAGCAGGAACTTCTGCTGGCGGAACCTGCGGAGGAAGAGGCGCCTGATGGTGCTACCGAGGTGGGTGAAGCCGCTCCTGAATTGTCCACTTCAGCGATGGAGGTGGTGGAGGGCCCGTGTGCCCAAGTGGACTTGCCAGACGCTGAGGCGGAGCCGCTGAAGGCGGAGCTCCAGATGGCGGAACCCCCGATGTCGGTTCCAGATCCGGTTCCCGAGCAGGAACCACCGAGACCAGAACCACAAGTCCCGGAAGGCCAGGGTAAGGTGTTTATACCCCCGCCCTTGTGCGATGAGTCCAGCGACCGACCGAGCGTGGTGATGCGCCTGCCGGCGGACCACTCCAGTGAGGTCACCGAGGCAACCGCCTCAACTGATCCAGACCATGATGTGGGCCCGTGTGCCCTGCAACGGCCAGTCCGGCCTATCAACGAGGTACCAGCGGTCCCAGGCTTGGGATCAGTACCTGGCGACAACGACGGGGGTAAGTTGACTGCCCCAGGGGTGTCGGGTGTGAGCTCCCCGGTGATCGTGGAGCCTGGTGACTCCAGAGGTAGGGTCATCCGGGCGATGGGCTCACCCCGTCATCGCGTCCTGGTGGAGGTGTCTCCCCCAGAAGATCTCTGCAGATCGTGGAATGAACTCGACCTCATCAAGGTATCCGGTGTAGCGGACCGGAGCGACACATACTCCTGTGAGAGGAGTCTCCAAACGGGCCTACCCGAAGACGTGGTGCCGTCCGCGGACGAAGTCACCGTTAAAGGGATTGTTGGAGCGGACAAAGACTCTGTTGAGACCGCTCTGGTAGTTGTGGCCTCTCCCAGGTGCGCGATGGAGCGCTATGTTCGCCATGTGGTGGATCGAGGCAAGAGACTGAGCCTCTCTGTCTCCCGTGAGACGAGACCGGAGGGTCCGGAAAGGGTCAACACCCAGGACCCCGTACATTTATTTCTACGAGAGGGAGAAGGTGGGTTTTTGCAAGGGGCAGGTCTAGAGTTCCAAAAGACTCACAGGAGTCAAGGAGGGATACCCTCACCCCATCTGTTAGGGGCACTCCACTCTGAGACTCAGCTGGCCTCGGGTATCCATATGAGTATTGATGATGAAATGCATGCTACATGTGATGTGAATTATGCCATGTATTTTTCATTATATAAATCTCTGTGTGGTTGCTACCCAAGCGAGGGCGTTGGGATTCTGCGAAGGGGAGAATGTAGCCCCGAGGTATATTTTCACTTTCTGGCCCCCCTCCGCGAGTGCCGTGCGGTAGCGGGTGCCGCCGGAGGCTGCGACGGACCCGCCGGCACTTCGCGAGGGTGGGGGCCAGAGCAGGGAGCAGCACGGGGCATAACGGTGCAGGCTGGTTGCCGGGGACGCGATCGGGCTGTCGCTAGGGCCGCGATCGCGTTGCCCCCGGCTGGGCAGCTTGCAGAGAGTGCGCCGCCATTGCGCGTTAGCTCGCGCATGCGCAGTAGGGCGGAAGCGCGCGATAGGACTCCAGGGATAGGGAGAGGTCGCGCGAGAGTAGGGAAGTGTAGAGGGAGAGTGAGGCGGCCATTAGGGGTTCGCGCATGCGCAAGGGAAGCGCGCACGCGGCCCCAATGCTTTAGGCAGCCCCTGGGAACTACAACTCCCAGGAGGCTTAGGGAGGCAGAGGTCAGGTGCTCCCTAGTGGCCAATAGGGCTGGAGGAAGCTCAGCCCGGGAATATAGATACATTTCCCGGGCTTTGCAACAGTCAGTCAGGCAGAGCAGAGGAAGGAGTAGGAAGGGTGCAGGGAGCGTGTGGCTCCTGCATCAGGTAAGGGTTCTCCCTAGATCCCCAGGCAGGCCCCAATTCCCGGGTAAGGGTAGGGGGTAACTGAAGAGGGACGCCTTAGACTGAGGAGGGACGCCTTAGCTAGGGAGGTGACCCTTGAGTGTGGGAAGTGCGGGTTTGGTAGTGTCGCAGCGGAGAGTGCTGTGGGCACTGTCAAAGAGGCACAGTGTGCTAGCAGTGGGATTGCTGCGGGATCCAGGTGGCTGTGTGTGATTGCGGCTGTCTGGGTGTGTGTCGCTGCATGTGCTGTGCGCAGTGCGTGCAGTGTGTGTGCACGGTGTGAATCCCTGCAGGCTGACAGTGTGAGCTGAATGTTGGCTGCAGGTGTGTTAGGCTGCTAGGATTAGCAGATACAGTTGAGACTGGGTGCTAGGGGAAGGGGGGCGGTTATTGTCCACAGGCCCTAGGAGTTTTCCCCAAGCCATCCCAGGTTGCGGTTCTTCAGGGACAGGCCCTAGGTTAGGGTTGCTGTCGCTCTAGCAGTGGTTAGTGATAGGGATAGCGGCGGTTGCTGTTCCCACGCGGTTGGTGTTGCCGTGGTCCAGTTGCAGTTCCCGTTGAGCGGTGGGACCCTCGTTGGGGTCCACCGGCAGAGTACCTGGAATAGGATCAGACGGACGTCTGACCCTTTTAGAAGAAAGTGTGTTGCGGTCCCGAGCATCGGAGTGCTCGGAAGGTATCTTCCATATTCTAAGTGCACCAACTGGGCCCTAGCTTAAATAGTGACTGCGCAGTCACCCCCGACGTTTCGTAGGAGGACGAGACATTGGGTGTGGGGTGATCACAGGACACTGGGTGGGGTACACCAGACATTGGGTTGATGTGATGCGGGTAGAGCATCTGGTTATGGTTATGTTATGTAATGTGTTATATGTGTGTTAAGTAAAGAGTTAGTATTGTTTATCTATAAGTGTTATTGTATTTCTTACTCAGGGCTATCTTTCCTCACGGGGGATCCTGGGTAAGTGGAGGCGCTGCACCAAGTAAGGGTAAGGGTTTCCCCAGGCTCCCAGCTAGCGGAGGCTCAGATCTCCTGGAGCCACACAGGTTATGCAGTACCAGTAGTCCTTTAGAGCAGGTGTGTTGCAGGGAAAGGGACCGGTTAGACCACGAGGGGCCAATGTGGGATTGGGTGGGTCAGCCGGTTCACAAAAAGGGCTACACATGGATGAATGGGACAGTGAGAAACAGGACCATACATCTATCAATAGTGTGCAGGGGGGAGGGGATGCAGGGGGGAGGAGGAGTTAATTGTAAAATTCACAGAGGCAGGGAGTAACATTACAAAACTGGACTAACATGGCTATTTCTACTTAATTCTCTGTATGAAGAAAAAACTTATGATGCTTTGAAAGCTTTGTACACTATAATATAACTTCTCTATGAACAATTATGTTGTTCTACTAAAGGGCATCACAACCTACATCAAATCTATTTTTCTCTAGTATCAATATGGCTAATAGAATAGTTTAAACTGGCACACAAATTCACAACAATGCAATAAACTGCCTTATGTCATAATCCTCCAACAGAGGCAAAGATTTTGGAGGGTAATAAACCCCTTAGTCAGTATTCATTCAACCTGTTCTCCCCAGCATATGATCTGGAACTTTAAATACTGTATACAATCCTGTAACAAGAGGCATTATCACCCAACGGGTCAAAATGTAACTCCTAAATTCATAACTGTTTAAAAACCAAAGACATAAGGACTTATGCTTTAAGCCTTGATAACAAACTTATCGATGCTTTTGAGCTGTTCTCGCAAGGTAGAAAGCCTCGATTAGTAGGTTAAATCATGCAGCGAAAGCATTTTATCTTGTGCACACCTAGGAAGAAGACACTCTCGGAGTGAGCAAGCGATGGCGGGATCTTTCAGACCTCCTTTCCTGTAAACGTTGATTAACGCGGATGCAGATAGCGATCAGCTCCTCAAGATCGATAGGATGCTCTTGTGTAGTGGGTTCATTTTTTAATGTCTCAGAGAGGCCTTGCCAGAAGGCAGCTGATAATGATTCGTTATTCCATCCGGTTTCAGCAGTGATGGTACGAAACTCAAGAGCGTATCTAGCGACAGGACGGTTTCCCTGGGAAATGTGGAAAAGAGAGGAAGCAGCAGTTACCTTGCGACCAGGTGTGTCAAAGACTCTGCGGAATTCCCGGGCGAATAGTCCTATGTCCTGAGCAAGATCCGATCTTTGCTCCAAGATGGGGGAAGCCCAGGCCAGTGCGTCATTGGTGAGTAGCAAAATTCTATATGCCACCTCGGATCTTTGAAATGGAAAACGAGAAGGCCTAATTTCGAACTGAATAAAGCATTGTTTAAGAAATCCTCGACATCTGTGGGGATCTCCCACGTAACGATTGGGTGTCGGAAGTCGGGGTTCGGATGTAAGGGTCATAGACATAAGTGTAGACGTGGTGGCAGAAGGCCCTGAAGGGGCAAGAGGAGGGGCTTGCGGTCGGACCATGAGAGACAGGAGATTTTCTTGTAATAAGTCCATGCGTCGGTAGTTCTGCTCTAAATATTTCTCAATCTTCAAAAACATGCTGGCGTGCGTGCTCAAGACTCGCCTCACCTCAGCAGGGTCCATGTTTGCAGGGCTGAGCCTACTGTAATGATAAGCTCACCACAAACAAGGCGTGACCGCGTGGTCGAGGTGGGGATTTGATAAATGTCAACCCACAGCCGCGAGGGCGTGTCTGGAATGTAGATAGGTCAAGGTAGCCGGTTCGGGATATGAGAGGTCAGGAAGGTCAGTGATACTTGCCGAGGTCTGGATTAGAGAGGTACGGATCATTGAAGATATTTTAGTCAAGGTCAGGAGCGGAGAGGTACGGATCATCGTTGGTAAGCCGGGTCAGGAGCGGAGAAGTGCGGAATCCAAAGAACAAGCAAAATTAGGCAACACAGGCAAGGCTCAGACAGGAGGCAGGACTGCAGTGAACACAGCGCACATAAACAAGGTTATGCTCAGCCAATGTGCCAGAGGGCAGGCTGAGCATATATAGGAAGAACAGACCAATGAGGAGGAAGCATACTCTCTAGTATGCATGGCTGTGGTTGGCTGATGGAGACAAGACAGGTGAATCCTATTACACAGCGGAACAGAGGAGACTCTGCGTGGATGCACAGGTGCCGTGCTCAGTGGCGCACGATGGTGACATCAACGAAGCATGGTTGCCAGAGGCTACGGCGGCTACCCTTGCAGGGCGCCACCATCTTGGCTGCGATCGCACAGTGTAGGCCTGCTTCCACAATAGATACATTGCGCGCGCTAGGAGCACGCCAGTCGGAGCTGGGTCGAGGAAGGGGTAGGGTGTGCACTAGGCTAGAGATACCCTTAGGCCCCAGCTAGGCCCCAACAAGTGCATCAAATTTACACATTGTAGTTGTGGGCAGCGCTGTCTCACACATTTGGATGGGTTGCTGCTTGTTGACACCAGGGTGGATGGGTGCCCAAGGGCCTTAAGTACTTTGGGGGATTATCCATCAGGTGGAGACATTGAGTTGGACACTGTGAGGGTACGGCCGTGTGGGGCCGGTATATTGTTATTATTCTTATGCATGCAGTAAACTAATAATAATAATAATAATAATAATAATAATAGCATGTTCTTGTATAGCGCTGCTAGTTTTACAAAGCGCTTTAAAGACTCATATTGCAGGCACAGGTCCCTGCCCCGTGGAGTGTACAATCGATGTTTTTTGGTGCCTGAGGCACAGGGAGATAAAGTGACTTGACCAAGGTCACAAGGAGTCAACACCGGGAATTGAACCAGGCTCCCCTGCTCTCAATGCCAGTCAGTGTCTTTACTCACTGAGCCACTCCCTCTCCCTTATTTCATTCAGTGTGTGTATTATTGTATTGGGTCCTGTCAAGAGTTATCCAACATAGTAGGATCCCGTGCAGGTGGAGGCGCTGTCACCAGAAGGAACAGACACACTACAGGCTCCCAGCAGTGGAGGTTCGGCCCTCCTGTGAGCCTCAGGGTAGCACCACACACACCGTAGCCGCCATATCTCCCAGGGGTGGGGGGAAGTGCGCTACATATTATATGCTTCTACGCTGTTATAATTGTTATTGCACTAAGCAATTCAAAAAGAATTTCACTAATCCAGTTTAAATTGTAGCGTGAAGCTGGCATTTCATATTAGTTTCTAGTGAGTTGCACATATCTAGCACTTGTGATGCTGCAGTGCTCTCTAGAGGAAACATTCATTATTGCAGGATTCTAGGAAAGGAAAATGAAAAAGACTGTCAAACGTAAAGATTACTGCAGTGTCACTGCAAAGCATAATTTTTTTTGTGTAACGGATCTGAGTCCATGCAGGCTTTATTTTAGAGCTCATGGATGGATTTTGCTGCAATTGTGCAGCAACTATAGGGTTAACCATTTCCTTTCATCACTGATGCTAATGTTATTGAAATAGCTCGTGATTCAGAACAACTGACTGTTTTAGAACAATTTTAATAAAAAAAGGCATTTGTTAAACCATTCTACAATAAATTGTATTTATAAAATATAGAAAGTCCTAAATAAGTTTCCAAACAGGCACTGTGGTCTTGCTATCAGAAATAGTGTGTTTGCAAATAGGGTGTTATTTACTGTAATGTACTTATGTCTCCTGGCTGCAAAACTGGGTGAAAATTAGTGAAAAAAATTACACCAGAATTATCAAATCAGAAAATCCAATTCCTTTTAATAGGATTCATTTTCTTTTACGAATTTATGGTTCTGTTTTGTTTAACTGATTTTTGCTCATTTGCATCCAGGCCACTATATAAAATGACTGTCATGCTTCTAAATTGTGAAGTTATGTTCAGAGATAAAACCAGTAGAAGAACCACTGAACCTTTCATACACACTACCAGCACCGCCATCCTCTCCATCATCTCTCAACTGTATTTGTTTGGTGGGGGGGGAGGATTGATTGAAATTTAGGCCATGTTTTATTTGTTGACATGCAGGGTTGGTAACTTAGGTCTGCGGGGACCTATGGAGACCACCTGAAGACCCCTGCACACCCACGGGTACCACCTCTGGACCCACAGGGGACACCTGCAAGGAAGAACCACAGCTGCGGGGGCCCCGCGGACCCGCAGGGATCACCTGAGGGCCCCCAGTCCCCTGTGGGAACCGCATGGAGCCCGTCAGACACCTGTGGGGATGACTCGGAGACTCCCAGACACCCGCGGGCCCACACGTGGACCCCATTGTGGCCCACGGTGACCCACGGGGACGACCTTGAGGCCCACGGCGCATAGCAGGGACCACCCGGAGATCCCCAGACACCTGGGGGCACTCCCCTCTGGTGCACTGTGGGGCCTGCAGACACCCGTTGGGCCCACTGGGGACTACCGTAGACCTGGCGTATTAAGCCTGTATGTTAAAAAAATAAAGGTTTTACATTATAGGGGGAACGGAGGGGGGGGAGGGTTGTGTATTGATGCTTAGTAAATGTTTTTTAGTATACATTTAATTCCTAGTGTAGATGTGCAGGGGGTCTCCGGAGTAGAACTGCGTTGGTTTGAGGTCCGGGGACCCCTGCTTCCCAAGATACAGGCCCCTTTATGGGGTGCCGGTATCTCCTGTGCATGGAGATGTCCCGCGTCACGTGATCGGGACATTTCCATGCATAGGAGACACCGGCACCCCATAAAGGGGCCTGTACCTCGGGAAGCAGGGGATCCCAGGACCTCAAACAAATGCGGTTCTGCTCCGGAGACCCTCTGCACATCTACACTAGGAATAAAATATATTTTAAAAAACATAAATTTCAGGCGAGATTTTTGCTAGGAGAGGCGGCTCTCTCTGAGCAGCTCTCTCTGCAGCAGAAATGAATCGCCGGGTTAGGCCTTTTCAGAGTGTCCATCTTATCGCTGGCAGCAACTCGCTCGTTTTGGGAATTTTGCTATGACAGGTAATGAAGGCTTTCGGAATACCGTGATAGCAACGCTCCAAAAATGGCGATTTAAATAGCCTGGCGATATTTTTTTTGAACCTTAACTGCATAGGCCCCTTGGTGTGTTAATGAGACCATTCTCCACTTACTACATGTACCACTGGGGTCCATAACCCTTGCTACTTCTGTACATCCAGTTATTGTATTATTAATGATGTCCATATTGGTTTTATTATTATTCAAATATTAAAGTTACAAGCTTAAGCATTCACAATGTGCTAGTTATTCTGCAATTAATAGACAGCCTGTATGAATATTTAAGTATCACAAATAGACGGAAATTAGCCCTAAATCTAAAAGGTGATGGGAATCTATAATTAAGAAGTCGATCAAATAAATTATGGTCAGGATGAACAAATAATAAATTCCAAAAGGAATTATGGAATTAAGTCAGGAGCAATATTTAAAGATGTAAAAGGTAAAAGAGAAGGGAAGGGAGCACATGCTCCCAGATATAAAGCGATTTTAATAAAAAATAAGTATAGTTTGAAAATAGAGGGTTTTAAAATATCGCACTCATAGACAACATAAAAGTCTAGTACAATCATATAGATACTGCTTAATAAATGTGAGCAGTCAGTTAAACACATTCAGAAATAACCTGACTGCAAGTATAAACAGTTTTGGATCCTCAGCAACGTGCTGCATATAGTTAATGTACTATATCACTAGTTCAAGGAAGAAATTGATCACAAAGGTATGGGAAGTTTACCCAACATATAGAGCTAGTCCAGTTGTAATCTCATCCAGAGAATATCCCTATGCTTGCCTTCATGTAATAGTCATGCTCTTTTTTTCTGGAACATTTACCTTTTTGGGTTCTATCTTTTTTTTTTTTTTTTTAATAACTGATTGTTTTTTTAAAAATATTTTTCAAAATGGTACAGAAATATTTTTCAAAAAAGAAAAGGGGCACAGGGAAAATATAAGCTCCTAACACGTTACATCACATAAAAACATTCGGTTTACAGCTTATTGGGGTGAGGGAGTAAGGGGAAAAACCTGCAGGGCAACAAGGAGAAGAAAGGCATATAAGTCAATAAAAATATTGACAATGAAATTAATAGCACCCATTTCTAGGCCCTTCCACCCATCCAACGCTTCCTTACAGCATTCAAAGATGAGAAATGATCCAAATCTCCTAGGTTGATCATTACCCTCTTACACATCAACAAATCTGCTCCAAAACTGGTTTCCCACCTCTTTCCGCCACCAGCCATGGTTCCCATATTAACATACATTTCTGGGTGCTCTCCCTCAAGAATGCTGTTATTCTTTCCATAGAAAGGTTGTTTAATTGCATTAATATCTGGGGGCTCGTGCTTGTTCAAAAGGGTTGCAATACCCCATCTTGTCACTAAGATGATATGGGAAGCAAGCTTAAAGGAGTTTCTGGTCAGGTCTCCTGTGGTGGTCTTCTTAACAGGGAAATCCAAGGTTCTAAGGCCAATGACCTACCCAGCTCAGTACCCAACAGAATGAATATCTACTACCAAAGGTGTGTTATTATCGGACTTGACCACCAAGTGTGACTAGGGAACCCATTTTCCCACATGCTCTAAAACACAAAGGAGATCTTTCCTTACTGATAGCGTGTAGCATAACTGGGGTTAAATACCTTCTTAATAGCACTTTATATAAGTTCTCTTTGAGAAACGTGCAAATTGAACTTTTAGTTGCAGCTTCACTGATCGCAGAGCACTTATCTATATCTAGTGTGGCTCCCAATTATTCTTCCCATTTCAACATGTACAGATGCAGTGGCTGTTATCCGATCATTTCTCGAATTGGTTTTCGAGATCTCCCTGAAATTCTTTCAAAATTTGCAGCAGAAGACTAATGGCCCATCGGATTAACACAGCAGGGGTCCCTGCTGTGTTAATCCTACCGGTGTCTACCTGTCTGTAAGAGAGGCGCAGTAAGATATTGGCAGAATCAGTTACTCTAACTGCACGCCTCTAACAGGCGATCGCAGGGTTTTAATTTGATTAAAAAAAATACAGTATTGTAGCAGGGGGTCTCCGGAGCTGAAACGCATTGATTTCAGGTCCGGTGACCCCCTACTTCCCACAATACAGGCCCCGTTATGGGGTACCGGTATCCCCATGTTAAAATTCTGTGGGTCACGTGACCGTGGGATCTAAACAAAGCAGAGGAATACGGCACCCCATAGTGGGACCTGTATCTCGGGAAGTAGAGGTCCCCAAGGCTGAAATCAACTTTGTTCAGCTCAGAATACCCCCTACTCCCACACACTAGTATCAAACACACCCCCAACCCCACAAAGAAAAAATCATTCCTTATCGGATAGCTTCTAAGGTAATGAAGCTGCTTACATTTTATTTTTATTCATGGTGTTTGTGAGAAGGGGGTCTCCTGAGCTGAAAAAAAGTTGATTTCAGCATCGGGGACCCCCTACATCCTGAGATACAGACCATGGTATGGTGTGCTGGTATCTTTCTGCTTTTTTTAGATCCCACATGGAGTTTAACATGATGAGAATGCCGGCACCCCATAACTGGGCCTGTAACTCGGGAAGTAGGGGATCCCCGAGGCTGAAATCACCTTTTTTTCAGCTCAAGAGACCCACTGTTCACTCACACTATATGTAAAAATAAAATGTAAGCAGCTTCATATCCCTAGGCGGCTAGCCGCTAGGGCAATGAAGGGGTTAATGCACAATAGCAGGTTTATTGGGGCCAGAGGGGGTGAGTGAAGGGGGTACTTGGCCCTTCACTCACCCCCTCTGCCGCCAATAAACATTACAATATGCACTACCTACCAATACACAACCCACCCACCCCCTGTGCCCCCGCATAAAACTTTTTCTTATCTGCACAGGATTGATACCAGAGGCTGGCAGGGGTCATCTGTTGGTCCCCGCGGGTATCTGGGTCCTCCAGGTACTACTGGTGTCTGGGGGCCCCACTGGGATCCTCGAGTGGTCCCCGCGAGTGTCTGGGGGTCCTCGGGTTGTTTCGTGGGTGTCTGGCGGCCTCCAGGTGACCCCCAGGGGGGTCCTTGGGTGGTCCTTGCATGTGTCTGGTGATCCTCTGGTGGTTCTCACGGGTGTCCGGGGGCTTCCAGGTGATCCCTGCGGGTGTCCAGGGGCCTCCAGGTCCTTGATTGTCCCCATGGGTGTCCAGGGGCCTCCAGGTGATCCCCATTGGTGTCAGGGGCCCCACGGGGTTCCTCGGGTGGTCCCCATGAGTGTCCGGGGCTCCCTGCTGGCCTGCGGTATCAATCCTGTGCATAAATAAAAATGCAATACATTAAAAAAAAAAAATACACACCCCTTCCCCAATACATACCGTACAGTAATGGGCAAAATTACTATTATCCAGATATGGATAATAGTGCATTTGTCAATTTAAAATAAAACATAAATCAGCAGCATAAAGTAAATTAAACTGGCACTTACCCCTGCCAGGATGAAGGCTATCCTCATCCTCCGTGGGCATCAACAGCACAATAAAAAAAATACAATCTAATGGCATCTAACCACTTAATCACCATGGCGGTTATTTACCACTATAGTAATTAAGGGATTAACCCACCCTCTCCCACTGCCCACCCTACCCGGGATACCATCCCAGCTAACCATTTAATGGCACAGTATTAAAGCCTGCCCTTATAATATGGGCATCCTTTAATACTATCGCAATAAATGGGAAAGCTAAAAAAAACAAAAAAAAAAACAGGCCCAAAATAAAACACAGTATTACATAGAAAATAAAAATCCATTACAAATGCCAAAAAAAATATTGATTGGCACGATGGCACACCCATGCCTGTGGGCATGAGCTGCCACTATGCCAGGCAAAATGCAACCTGCAAAAAAAAAAATACAGTACAGTACATGTTTCAAATAAAAACCACATTGCATTGCCAGCCATAAAATAAAAAAAAGCCAGTAGACCAATTGAATGGCACAGTACCACACTGTGGGCATGGTCTGTCACTCTGTCAATCAATTGGCAACCTGCAAATAAATACATGCATTAAATAAAAAAGACATTACTGTATTCTACATTGCCATAAAAAAAACAAAAACACAATTGATTGGCACAGTACCACACCAATGCCTGTGGGCATGGTCTGTCAGTCCAACAGCAGCAACAGCAGCAGAAGCAGCAGCATGACGCAATGATCCTCAACAGGCACGGCCCACAGGTAAAATCTTTAATTCTTGTCTTCTTTCTTTTCTTCATCTGTAATGTGTAATCCATTCTGGGGTCTTCTTTAGCTTCATCTGTACTTTTAATCAATTTTCGGGTCTTCTTTATCGTCATCTGTTCTTCATCTGCAAATCCAATGGAGAGGAGATGTTGTTTGTTGAACTCTGTGCCTTCAAATGAGGCTGCACAGGCTTTTATACAGCCTGTGACGTCACATTTGAGGGAGAAATTGTTCCCACGCCATCAGATTGGCTGGGACTTTTTTGGGGGGCGGGGGGATGTGACATCAAAAGGGAGTGAAGCCAGCCAATCAGAAAGCATACTGGGGCCTGTATCTCGGGAAGTAGGGGATCACCGAGGTTGAAATCAATTTTGTTCAGATCAGGAGACCCTGCTCCCGCACACTATAAATAAAAATAAAATGTAAGCAGCTTCATTACCTTAGCAGCTATCCGCTAATGTCATGATTTTTTCTTTGGGGGGTGGGAGGGAGGGAGGGGGGGTGATTGATACTAGTGTGCAGGAGCAGGGGGTCTTCTGAGCTGAACAATGTTGATTTCAGCCTCGGGGACCTGCTACTTCCCCAGATACAGGCCCCGTTATGGGGTGCCGGTATTCGTCTGCTTTGTTTAGATCCCACGTGGAATCAATGCGGTTCAGCTCCGGAGACACATTGCTACATTACTAAAATGCTAAAATTAAATAAAACCCCCGCAATCGCCTGTTAGAGGCGCGCAGGTAGAGGGACTGATTTAGCCTATCTCTACTGTGCATCTCTTACAGACAAGTAGACCCTGATAAGATTCAAACAGCAGGGACCCCTGCTGTGTTAATCTGATGGACCATTATGTCTGCAGCAGACCTTCTTGGACCACCACTCACTATAGTGAGTGATTCAACAAGGTAAATGATCGGATAACGGCCGCTGCATCTATACGGGTATTTAACGGTATGGTCAGTACTCAGTAGCATTTGATATATTTGTGAAATCAGCCCCTGCTCCAAGTATCTGGACTTAAATAGAAGTTAAAAGTGGGAAATGGAGGAAGGGCTGTAAGGGGAGTGAAAGGACATGACATTTTTAAATTGAAGGAAGTAAAAACTTCAGAGAGAGGCAGTTTCCCCCCTTCTTTTTGATCAGTAAAATTCTTAATCCAAGGGTCATCTAGGAGGTTATCAATTCTAATAAAACCAGCTTAAATCCAAGTATTAAAAGCCAGTTTGTAAAGCCCTGGGGTAAACCAGGGGATACTAAACAAAGGAGTCATACCTGAACTCCTTGTGGAAAGGGCATGTTTACTTTTGGGCCAGTCCCAAATGGTAGGGAGGGATGAAGGAGCGGCTCAGAAAGTAAAGACACTGACTGGCGCTTTGTTTGAAGCAGGGGAACCTGGTACAATTCCCGGTATCTGCTCCTTGTGCAAGTCACTTGACCTTGGGCAAGTCACTTTATCTCCCGGTGCCTCAGGCACCAAATACAAAGATTTTAAGCTCTAAGGGGCAAGGACTGTGTCTGCAAAATATTTCTGTAAAGCACTGCATAAAACTAGCAGCCCTATACAAGAACAAAAATTATTATTATTATTAATGTGGGGATGGAGTGGGTATTTGCTGGTTGATCTTTTCCAGACAACCACAGGAGAGATTCGACACCTGATGGGCAGCAGAGAGGGTCTTCAATGTCCCCTAGTGTTCTGTACAGAATTTTATAGTAGGGTCTGACCCAGTCTAGAAACCTGATAGTACTTCAGGAGGTTAGGAAATGCTAGGCCCTCTTTCTGTGAGGGTCTCTGGAAAATTGAGAGCTTAACTCTGGGGCGCTTTCCTCCCCAGATAAATCGTGAGATACATGTCGGTAACTCCTTTAGCTCCTTATTTTGAATGGAAATTGGTAGAGCCCTTAACAAATACACTGCTCTGGGCAGGATGTTCATCCTCACTGATATTATTCTCCCAACCCAGGATATGCAGTATTTCTTCCAGGCCTCCATGTCCCTCTTTCAGTCTCTAATCAATTGTGGATCTTTTGCTTTTTAGATGCGCCAGTGAGATTAATCGCTAGGTAAGAGAGGGAGTGTTCTTGCCATAAGAATCAAAGTTGATTTTCAGTAATTTTACAACATAATTGCGTAAATTGATATTCAGTGCCACAGAATTTGACCGGTTCATTTTAAACGCAGACACTGCACCAAACTTGGACAGGACCTGGAATAGGTTTGTGAGCGAGGTGAGGGGTTTGTAGACAGTAATCAACACATCATCCACAAAGAGCGATATTTTATATTCTCTTTGAGTTGTTGGAATACCTGTTATATCTGGGTGTTCTCTAATATGGGCCAATAGCGGCTCTATAGAAAGAACAAAAAGTAGGGCATAAAGTGGGCAGCCCTGCCTTGTGCCATTTACTACAGTAAGTGGATATGATTTGAGAAATGCCTAGGACCTTTAATCCTTGCTGTAGGGGACATATACAAGGATCGCACATCTAGAAGGAAGTTACCTAAAAAACCCATGTGTGTCAAAACAGCAAAGAGGTAGTTGCAGTCAAGCTTGTCAAATGAAAGGATCATTGACGGGATATCTGAGACCCGTGCATTGTGGATCAGATCAAGTTGTTCTTCTGACATTATCTGGGGCATGTCTGGAGGGGATTAACCCCACATTGTCATGATGTACAAGCTGGTTCATGAATTTGTTAAGTCGATTGGCTATGATTTGGGCGCATAACTTGCTGCCTGAGTTAATCAGGGATATTGGGCGATTGAGGGGATCTTTGCTTTTATTTAGGAATAAGCACAATATTAGGCCATGTATTTTGGCAGTGACTGGCCACTTAAGAATGTGTTGAAGAGTGAACTAAATGGGGAGTGAGCTGGCCTGCAAATTGTTTATAATATGCATGATAGAGGCCATCTGGAAGTGCACAAAAGATATCCACTAATTGGTTGGCCTTTATGTGACGCAGTAATATTTTTTAGTTTAGAGGGATAGGCCCTCTTGCAGGAACCACGTCTAACATCGGGTCTATCCAGGTTGTTATTCAACCCTGTGTTGAAGTCCCACCTATTATCAGTATGACCTTCTAGACTTCTTGCAATTGAGAGAAGAAGGGTTCGAAAAATTGTCCTCTAGATGTGTTGCAGGTGTATAGGTTTGCTAGTGTGATCTGTATCCCCTCAAGCATCCCTGATAAATATAGCCTCACCTCTTTGTTTAGTCAGGGCTTAGAGGTGATGCCACTGATTAAATTGCTTATGGAAATATGTGGGTGGCGACCATTTTCTAAAATGTGTATCTTGAAGAAAAATTACGTCTGCGGCTTTCCTCTTGTAATTTGCAAAAGCGAGTCTGAACTTGTGGGGCTATTAAATCCTTTAACATTGTGGGATAATATTTTAAGAACTGACATGGGAAGGTGAAGATACAGTGTACCAGAACTTAAAAGCAAATTTTGAGTGTATCATGGAAAATATGTGCCTAGTAATTAGTTTGATATTGATGTGGGGGGGGGGGGGAAATGGGTGATCCTAAAACATCGAGTAGAAAAAATGGGTCCTGAGAGCATAAAAAACAAAAAGATTCTAGGAGGACAAAAGGTCTGAACCCTGGACTAGGAGTGCTCTTCCCACTAATTAGGTAAGCAGAGCACTAAACGGAGTGCATGGTTTAGAAGTCATCATTACACGGTGTTGGCTACTTGGGCCTTCAGAGCAGGACCTACGTTTGATGGTGAAGAGGTACCAGGCTCACTAATAAAGGTTAAGCCCATTTGGTTACCTCTGATCCATGTGTTGGGGTTCAGGAGTGTCAGCTCTTGGACCCAACTGTTGTAAAAGCACTACCTTTAATTATGCAACTATAAATAATTTTTGTGCTTTACCTTTCCAGGGATGCCAATAAGCATGGTGGTATAAGTTTCAAGGGGGGTTTTGCATAGAAAGTGTTGTCAGAATGTGTCTATCTAGTCAGGGGCCAGAGTGGCTGATTCCACCAAAAAAATGTATCCAGGAATCAGGTTGGATTCCTGGATGCATGTAGACACAGTGTCTAGGTAATATCTCCCCTTTAAAACTCTTACACGAATCACCACTAGGGGTCCCTGCTTCAGCACAGCCCAGAAAGGTAAATGGTGCAAAGGGATGTAAAGTATCCCTGTAACTATAAGGGGTCCCCAGGTTAGGGGGCATACTCAGTTACTGTACAGGTAACCCAGAACCTGCTTAGAGATTATTTAGGTACTCCAACCATCTATAGGTTGTGAGGGTCATGTAAAGCCAGTCCTAAGTCTATTTTATAGGGTGTGGGAATATGGCTAGTAAGAAATAAAATGCAGTTTTTTTATTCTATTCCCCATATCAGCAAAACTTAGGATATTTTTAAAGTGTATATTTTATTAAATTGTGTGTTTTAAAATATATATATATATGCTTGTGCACAGAAATGAGCTGGGACTTTCAGAACCAATACTCTGACAGGCCACTGTGGCTACCAATTGGTGCCAGTGAGTCTGGCAGGACATCTGGAGATGAAAAACCCCAGAGGATGTCTGAGGTGTCAAGACCATTTGGACAGGAGGTAAGGATTCAAGTATCCACATCCTGGGATCAATGGGCGCTCTTTGCATTTCCATTTGCTCCACCATACTTAGTGGAGCCGACAGTGGGTTAGCGGGGGGGGAAGATACTGCTGGTGGGCACATTTTTCATTGGTTGATTCATATTTCCCGCCCACCCAGTTTTTTCAAGCTACTGCTGTGGCAGCTTTTATTCTTAGTAATCACTGGCATGTACCTGGCATTTTCCTGGAATGCCACTCTGTTCACCTGGAGCATGCCGGGCTCCTTTTGCCTTCCCAGCCAGGCGCATTACACAGCTGACGCGCGGTTGATGTGTTAATTGATAATGGTTCAGGATTTACTAGGCTGCAATGCTTCGCGTGTCCGCCAGATGGCATAAATTCATGACTTGTAATGCGCCGAATCAGTAATGTGTCGGCTTGCAGGTGTTTCGTTTAAAAAAGATACTGTACCACAGTGTGCCATTGTAACTTGGCCTTGGCCTTGAGACTGAAGGAAGAGTTGCCAAAATGTATCAATTTAGGCTTTTCATATTAAAGAAAGACAAAGACCAGTTTCAGTTTGTACACTATTCTCCAGAGACCCACCCGCCATGAGTGTTCAAGTGCAGCCTGCTTTCCAAAAACCTGACAGAAGTTACGCGTATTTGATATGGGCTGCGATTAATGCAACAGAGGATAAGATGGCAACAGTTGCTCAAATTTATCAGTATTTTATCGAAAAATATGACTTTTACAAATTTTCGCCAACTCCTCATACGTGGAAGCGTGCAATAAGGAAAAGGTTATGTAGTGACCCCTGTTTTCACCGTATTGAGCCCCAATTTGTTGGAGGGTATTGGTGTGTATCCCCGGGTTTTTCCCATATCTATGATCATGGAGGCGGCAAAAGGCAAAGGGTCGTGTTAAAACCAACTAAGAAGCGACAGTCGCTGCCAAGCAATGCACCAGCACCAGCACCAGCACCGGCTTCCAATGACGGTCCCATTGTCAGTGACAACCCTGAGCCTGAGCCTGAGGCTTAGCTGGATTTGGCGTGCAGTTTTGATGAAGCTTGCATGTACCTAAGCGATTTCCAGCCTCACCTGCTGACTACAGATGGACTAGTCCCGCTGCCAACTATCGACGTGGATGATGAAGAAAGCTGGACTGGCAGTGGACTGGCGCCGGCGCAAGCTGAATGGTAAATTCAATGGTGAGTACTGTCTTGTTGCCGTATTATTTTGGTGGGGCTGGCTGGGTACTTCTTTAGGGGGCTGACCATTACTGTACTGTACTGTACATTAAAACTTTTCTTTTTGTTTTTTCTCAGAAAAGAAAACGGCTAATGGGGGGATTTCGATGGATAATATTGTACTGTATGCTGATGTTTTCCGGCCGTACAGTATACTGTGTAATAAATCCTGATTAAATAAAACTACTGTATGCATTTATTCTACATACACTGGCGACACACTTTATTCGAGCTCGGCTAGTCCCACGAATTCGGGTATACCCGGGTGTATTGAGGTTTGTGACTGTTTTCTGCCCGAGTGCTTTGGGTTATTTTCCAGGCAGGGATTTAAGCATTTTATTCCCGCTGGCTGCAATACTGCACAGTATATATATATATATACTGCATTACAATTCATGAATTTATGCCATCTGGTAGACACGCGAAGCATTGCAGCCTATTAAATCCTAATCATTATCATTTAACAGATCAGCCGCCCGTCAGCCAGGCATGAACCCAGGCTGGGAAGGCAAATGCAACGGGGCTTGTCAGAGGTGAGGAGCGGCGCATTCCAGGTATCTGCCAGGTACATACTGGGTATTTGCTCGAATAAAGTGTGTCGGTGCAGTACAGTATTCAGTATCGTTTCATTATTTGTCTTCCACAGTATACTGTACAGTGGTATACAGTGCCTAACATCTATGGGCAAAAAGAATTTTATTCCTAGGTGCCCTAGAACAGAAGTTCCCACGCCAATTGCCCGTGAACTTGACCGCGGCCCTAAGTAGTTCCCACGCCAATTGCGCGAATATAATGTAAAATAACCCGTTCTGTGAGTCTGAGCAGGTTGAAATTTACCTGGTCCTCATGCGGGAGGACCCTTGCCATAGTGGCAAAATATCAGCCTTCCAAGACCCCCGGAACCGGAGGTAAAAAAAAGACAGTTTAAAAGCACATTGCCAAAGTGGCTTTTTTTCTGCCATGCAAGTCAATGGCAGAAACCTGAAATTTAACATCACCCTGACTCCGTTCTGTTGCCACGAGAGGGTCGCAATTTGCCATGCAATCCTGCCGCAACTAGGACTACATGGTGCCCAAATATGAGCCCTCTAGCTCGAACAGAACCGGAGTTCTGGGTTCCAGGTTTCTGCTCATTGTGACTTAGCCGCTTCAAAGCTTTCTCCGCCATTTGCGCTCAATGGTAGGACCCTCCTCGCCGGTGTGACCCTTTCTCGCCGCCATTACTGCTCGGACCCTGTTGGGGTCAAGTGAGGGGGTTCCTAACATCTAGGGGCCAAATAAATTTTATTTCTAGGTGCCCTAAAACAAAAGTTCCCACGCCAATTGACCTAGTTCCCACGCCAATTGCCGTAGCTCCTACGCCAATTGCGCGACCAGCCAGTAAAAAAACAGTGCTGCGAGCCTCTACAGTACACAGTACATTTGTTACACTGGCAAAGCAGCAGATGGAAACAATGTGAGGCAATTCAACATGGTCTTTTATTGGTTATTTACAATATTGAAACATTTAAAGTGCACAGCAATTCAAAACATCAAGAAAACAAAACATTTTTGGTGCATGGGGCACAGGGAGTTAAAGTGACATTTTAAGTAACATCTCGTTTATTAAAGAAACCCAGTACTGTATACAGTACAGTGGGATGGTGCCCAACACTGTCAGTCAGACCTGCACCAGTTCAGTCCTAGAGGGCAGCAAACAGGGCAGGTTTTCAGGGCAACATTGAAAACCGTGCCTGTTTGCGGCCCTTAGGGACTGGAGTTGTGCATGTCCTGTGAAAAAAAACACACATCAACATCTCCTTTGTTTAAGTACAGCAGGTACTGTACTGTAGGGCAAAACATGGAGAGTACAATACAGTTCAGCACAACAGTACAGGCGTACCCCGCATTAACGTACGCAATGGGACCGTAGCATGTATGTAAAACGAAAATGTACTTAAAGTGAAGCACTGCCTTTTCCCCACTTATCGATGCATGTACTGTTCTGCAATCGTCATATACGTGCATAACTGATGTAAATAACGCTTGTGTAACAGGCTCTATAGTCTCCCCGCTTGTGCACAGCTTCGGTACAGGTAGGGAGCCGGTATTGCTGTTTAGGACGTGCTGATAGGCGCATGCGTGAGCTGCCGTTTGCCTATTGGGCGATATGTACTTACTCGCGAGTGTACTTAAAGTGAGTGTCCTTAAACCGGGGTATGCCTGTATGGTCTCACTGACAGTCCTCCACATTGTCCATCCATGGCCGATTCCTTGCATGGCACAAAACGCCATTAATGCAGTCTCTAACGCCTTTCATTACAGGATCTGTAACTGTATAAAAGCGCTGCATTTCATCCAGAATGTTTTTCCTTAAATTGGCAGGAAGGGCCTTTTTTAGGCGATTCCCATCGTAGTTCACTTTGAACACCCAGTCGCAGTACAACGTGTAGGGAACCTTGTGCTTAAAAATGATCAAGGCATACTTGTGGGGTACACCAGCACTCATCACCCTATACTTCTCCCTGAGCCCCGGTGGCAGATCGCGCAGGGTGATGTCGGGCACTGTTTCGATGCGAGTGGGTGTAGGTCTTTTGGGAACGGGTGTGCTTGAGGCGATGGGCGATGGTAGGATGTCTGGGAGGAAGCTTTCTTCCGGTCATGGTTGCCGTGTTGTCTCCTGGCGTGGTCTTGATTGGGTTGTCATGTCCTCCTCAACGGCATACATGTACACTACATCTTGTGGTGGAGAGGGGGCGCTTGGTGATGGAAGGGGGTCCAAGGTCCCATTCATCACATCCATGTCACCCTCCTGCTCCGGCGTCGGGGAAACAGGGGCATTAGCACCGAGCAAATAATGTATGCCCGCAATGTCAGCCTCTATCTTCTCCATCCGTTGATCCATCCGTTGCTCCATTTGTAGCATCCGTTGATCCATCCCTTGCTCCATTTGTAGCATCCGTTGCTCCACATTTAACATGGTCTCCAGAAGCAGATCTATCTTTGCCAGCACAATAGAATTCCCGGGGAGATCCAAACTTATCCCATTCAGCATCCGGTCCAACGAGCTGCTTCTTGTGCATGGCGTCTGGACATCTGGGAGGATGGGTGCAACGGAGGATGAAATGGGGGTTCCATGGAGAGAAGCGGCATCGATGGAGAGTGGAGGAGGTGACCTGTGGATACCCGGTAGAGGAGAAGCGGCAACATCGTCGAAGAGGGATGGAGAAGGTGACCTTTGGATTTCCGGGCGAGAAGCAGAGTCATCTAAGCGCAAAGGAGACAGTGACCCGTGGATTTCAGAGGCGGCAGCGTCGTCAGATGGAACCGGAGAAGATGGGGGTGGAGAAGACGGGATGAAGATTTCCGGGACAGCTACAGCAGAGTCGTGGAAGCATATGGGTGGAAGTGGTCTGCGGGTCCGATGGGTTGACTGCCATTCGTTTTGTGTAGAGAGCGTATTAGCGTATATCTTCTTCACATAATGAGGCTTACGTTTAAGAAAACCCTTAGCCTTTGGGGTCAGCAGAAGGTTTTCTTTATTGGCCTTAGCCTGTCGCTTTGCCCTTGGCGTGGAAACGGCTCCTGCCTTTCGCTTTTTCAGCATTACAGGTACGGCAGAGGTGAGAGGGTTCTTGTGTCCATAGAACCGGGGATGCTCCATGGAAGCAGGTGGCACAATGCAGTACAGTATCTGGACAAGGGCAAGTTCAGATAAAGATCCTGGAGTGGTGGCCTATGCAAAGTGTGTGACCTTTTATGCATGGCGGCCAGGTACAGGTGTTGAAAGTGGGCGAACTCAAATGTGAGTCATTACCGTATAAAGACACCATCCATTTTGTGGATTGACTGCACATTGAATACACATCGACTAAACATCGAATATACATTCTTGTGTTTGTATTTCTTTCCACTCGCAGCAATGCCTGTTAAAAAGATTTCAAAGGATCTCAGCATGCGAATGAAGGAGATGTACAGGAGCGGACACCGAATTGCTGCTATCTAATGCTGGTTAGCTACTTCTGACCTCGTTGTGCCATTAACCACCGTGAGCTATCATGCACAAGGAAAAAACAGAGACCGGAAAAAGGCACCAAGGGTAACAAACGCGTAAGTATATTTGTAAAAATTAACAAAATTTTTTTTTTTGTATATTTCAATTAATCTTACAACGGTTATACTGAATAGGATGTACTGTATATTTATATTTATATTACAACAGTAGATTTATTTGGTATATTCATATTTATAGTACAACAGTATATATATTTTGTCTATTTATATTTATAGTACAGCAGTATACATTTTTTGTATATTTCAATTAATCTTACAACGGTATATACTGAATAGGATGTACTGTATATTTATATTTATATTACAACAGTAGATTTATTTGGTATATTTATATTTATAGTACAACAGTATATATATTTTGTCTATTTATATTTATAGTACAGCAGTATACATTTTTTGTATATTTCAATTAATCTTACAACGGTATATACTGAATAGGATGTACTGTATATTTATATTTATATTACAACAGTAGATTTATTTGGTATATTTATATTTATAGTACAACAGTATATATATTTTGTCTATTTATATTTATAGCACAGCAGTATAAATTTTTTGTATATTTAAATTAATCTTACAACGGTATATACTGAATAGGATGTACTGTATATTTATATTTATATTACAACAGTAGATTTATTTGGTATATTTATAGTACAACAGTATATATATTTTGTCTATTTATATTTATAGTACAGCAGTATACATTTTTTGTATATTTCAATTAATCTTACAACGGTATATACTGAATAGGATGTACTGTATATTTATATTACAACAGTAGATTTATTTGGTATATTTATATTTATAGTACAACAGTATATATATTTTGTCTATTTATATTTATAGTACAGAAGTATACATTTTTTGTATATTTCAATTAATCTTACAACAGTATATATATTTTGTCTATTTATATTTAATGTACTGTACAGTATATTACAACATTGCATTTATATACATTTTATATTGCTGCATATTAATAAAACAATATAATTTCTTTACATTGTAGGGAGACAACTGTTCTGGTGGACAAAATAAGTGAGGAGAATGATGAGAGGAGTGCATTAAGGGTCAAATACACTCTGCAGGAAAAGCACAATCTGACTGTATCCGAGAGCAGCATAAAGAAGATGAGACGCAGCATTGGATGGAAATATGGACGTGTGAGGTTAGTACTGGACAGTACAGGAGGTAAAAGTGTTGTTTCGCAAACTGTACTGCACTGTGCCGCAATTTTTTTTAATTTCTTGTCATTACAGAGCGTACCCCATGATACGGGACGCAAACAAAATCAAAAGAGTGCTCCTGGCCCAGGCATGGATCGACAGCGGGGAGACTTTCCAGGATTGCATCTTCACTGATGAGTCTACTGTGTCGCTGGAGAGATTTGCACGATTTGCTTTCCACAAGAAAGATGTAATGTTGCCTTTACTACAAATTTTAATTCAATGACTTCACATATAGAGAAGATTGTAAAAAAACATTGGTCAATCCTGTCAAATGACCCAATTTTGGGGATCCACATTTCTAAGTTCCCAAGGTTTATATATAGAAGAGCAAAGAACTTAAAAAATGCTTTGTCCCCTAGTGACATTAACATCAAAAGTGCCCCTGTGGGAGATAAAAGATGGTTAAATATTAAAAAACCCTGTGGAAACTTTAAATGTGGCAAATGTTCGGTGTGTAAACACTTACACTCTGACAGAAACATTTTTACATGTAAAAAACACTGGGGAAACACACGCAATTTCAGATTTTATTAACTGTAACTCGGACCATATTGTCTACTTAATGGAGTGCCCTTGTGGCTTGTTCTATGTAGGGCGCACTAAGCGCCAATTAAAAACACGTATACAAGAACATATACGAAATATAAAAAATGGTCTTTTAACACATAACCTCTCCAAGCATTATACTCTATATCACAATAAAGATCCCCTGTCCTTGCGTTACAAAGGTATCAAACACATCCCTAAGAGTAGAAGGGGCGGGGATAGGGTAAAGGATTTATCCTTCAAGGAGACCTTCTGGATATATAAATTGGGCACGTTATATCCAGGAGGCCTCAATGAGGATATAGATATATGGTCCCTGTACTGACCCCTACCTATTGGTGAGCTAGTTGGGTTTTCGCACCCAATAAATATACCCAATAATTTTTAAGTGTATTTAGAGCGGGTTTTTTATACAATATCCTTTTAAATATTTAATATATAATTATTTTATTAAATTTTTTTTTAATACTTATTACTACATTAGTTGGTAGATATTTTAGCTCATGCTTCTTTTTCAATTTAAATAATATTGGTAACATATTAATGTGTGAATTATTTGAATGGTACCAATATCTGAATGTAGCTGTTCTTATTTATTGTGTACTAATACTGTTTTCTTTATTTTAGAGTCACCTCATATGGTTTTGTCTGTTAGTTTATTTATAAATAAAGTTGATTTTATTTTGTTATGTTAGGTACCCATGGTAATGCGTTTGCATTCTCAGTTGTTTTGGAGCATTTGACTCCTCCCCGCTGCCGTGTGATTGGTCAGTTCCCTTGATTGCTGGGCCTGTCGATGACTAGGCGAGGGGTATTTAAATGCCAATAAATCTATTAGTCTTTAAACCCTGATGAAGAGACCCATGTGTTCTCGAAACGTGTTGGACTAAAGAACTTGCGAACCCTCAATACCACAGCACTCCCAGAGAACCGGTCCGGTGATCTGTAGACTTGCAACGAACTCTCGCGTTTGTATGACATCACAGACCCGGAAGTGTTTGATCAAGACGCCGAACAGCGTGCGCTCCGCTGCTCCGTTGCAATTGAAACCTGTGCAGTGACGGGCATTGCATACTTGAACGGAGATTAATCTGGACTGCTGTTCACCTAAACTGGAGACCGTAGAAGCCCTACCTCGAGGCTGAGGGCTGGAATACCAGCGATTGGATTAAAGATTACCCAGGCCCTACCTCGAGGCTGAGGGCTGGAATACCAGCGATTGGATTAAAGATTACCCAGGCCCTACCTCGAGGCTGATGGAGTGAGAAGGAGAGAGCCACGAGACTATCACGGGCGTCCATTGGTGTTGGGTAACATAAACCCTGAAATGCTTGTTAATATTTATTTAATTGTACGCACAATACTTACCTTCTTTTTTGGTTACTAAAGATACCTTTTAATGCACTATGAGCGTTGTGCATGTGCGTGTTTTTTGTATTTAAGTATGGCACAGATTTTTTCATTTCAGATAGTAAGAGTATACAGTAGTTAGTTTTTTCTTTTCAGAGACAGAGAGAGCAGCACCAGCCATTAGGTTACAGATACATAGAATTTAACAGTAGTCAGAGTATACAGTAGTTCCAGTACAGTATACAGTACACTAGTTGGACAGCACTACAGTAACTGCCTACTAACTGCCCCATTTTTTTTCTTTCCAGAGAAAGCTGCACCAGCCACCTACTACACTAGTTCTGCCATAGTACAGTACAGTAACTGCACTAATTTTTGGTTTTCTTGTCGTTCCAGGAAAAACGGTGGCCTAGGGGGATGGGGGCGTTGTGTCCAGTCAAATCTGCTTGTACAGTCAAATGTACAGTATATAAACAGCAGCAATGATGTACACAAAACCTCTCCTCTCTCAATGAACTACTGTACTGCAGACAGAATGAGGAAAAGATAAAGAAAGACTAAAGAAAAATTAATTTTACTATACAGTATATACAGTACAGTACAGTATATTATACACTACATTACAGTACTGTACTGTATACTGTATACTGTTGTATTAACTAATATTCTTATAAATGTGCATTACTCATGTTTCCCCATGTTTCACAAAGGTTTTCCAAATTCGAGAGGGGACTTTTGAAAGCATTACAGTACCGTTCAAAGAACAGGCCTCTAAGGGTTGGGGGAGGGGGATGGTGTGATTAGACCCCAAAGACAACCCACAAATATAGTACATAAAAAGCAAGCCACTTTAACTCCCTTTGCCCCATGCACCAAAAATGTTTTGTTTTCTTGATGTTTTGAATTGCTGTGCACTTTAAATGTTTCAGTATTGTAAATAACCAATAAAAGACCATGTTGAATTGCCTCACATTGTTTCCATCTGCTGCTTTGCCAGTGTAACAAATGTACTGTGTACTGTAGAGGCTTGCTGCGCTGTTTTTCTACTGGCTGGTCGCGCAATTGGCGTAGGAGCTACGGCAATTGGCGTGGGAACTAGGTCAATTGGCGTGGGAACTTTTGTTTTACGGCACCTAGAAATAAAATTTATTTGGCCCCTAGATGTTAGGAACCCCCTCACTTGACCCCAACAGGGTCCGAGCAGTAATGGTGGCGAGAAAGGGTCACACCGGCGAGGAGGGTCCTACCATTGAGCGCAAATGGCGGAGAAAGCTTTGAAGCGGCTACGTCACAATGAGCAGAAACCTGGAACCCAGAACTCCGGTTCTGTTCGAGCTAGAGGGCTCATATTCGGGCACCATGTAGTCCTAGTTGCGGCAGGATTGCATGGCAAATTGCGACCCTCTCGTGGCAACAGAACGGAGTCAGGGCGATGTTAAAGTTCAGGTTTCTGCCATTGACTTGCATGGCAGATAAAAAGCCACTTTGGGAATGTGCTTTTAAACTGTCTTTTTTTACCTCCGGTTCCGGGGGTCTTGGAAGGCTGATATTTTGCCACTATGGCAAGGGTCCCCCCGCATGGGGACCAGGTAAATTTCAACCCGCTCAGACCCACAGAACGGGTTATTTTACATTATACAGTACTGTATGTACTTACAGTATACAGTATACAGGATTTATATATTTTTATTTTAAAGATATTAAAGAATGTACTGTACTGTACTGTATTGTATTAAAAACATGTGACTGTAAACCATAGTGACTGACAAATATTTTCACACCTTGATGAAATACTGTACTGTCTCAGTGTACTCTCAATTCTCTCAGTGCTGTGCACATCAGATTTACATTTCAAATTCGAGAGGGGACTTTTGAAAGCATCACAGTACCGTTCAAAGAACAGGCCTCTAAGGGTTGGGGGAGGGGGATGGTGTGATTAGACGCAGGCGTATCGCACTGTGTTTGAAGCTCGGCTATGGGCGGATTAAGAACACAATGCAAATGGAAATATGCTTGGCTAGGGAGGGATTAAAAAGTCTGGAGGTGTGTGGCTGAAATACTGTAGTTAACAGCAGTGTAATTTCAAAAGGCAGTTGATCATAATAATTGGATGAATAAAAGCCCCAAAGACAACCCCCAAATACAGCACATAAAAAGCAAGTCACTTTAACTCCCTGTGCCCCACGCACCAAAAATGTTTTGTGGCAGGCAGAAGAATTTAATAAAGGCTGCAGAATGTATTATTGTGTATGGATGGTTAAAAAAAGCAAGTCACTTTAACTCCCTTTGCCCCATGCACCAAAAATGTGCATTAATCATGTTTCCCCATGTTTCACAAAGGTTTTCCAAATGGTAATCCAATTTCAAGCTGCCAAAATAACTTAATAAAGACTGCATTACTGTATGTACTGTACTATTCCTGATTATTTTTAAAATAAAATAAATATTTATTCACTTTGCTGCGAATCATAATCATTTACATTTCAAATTCGAGAGGGGACTTTTGAAAGCATCACAGTACCGTTCAAAGAACAGGCCTCTAAGGGTTGGTAAACACAAAAAACAAAACTGTGCGCTACTACCTAACTACCTATAAAGTTTAAATGTATAAATATATACAGTGCAGTGACTATACCATCAATTTAGTGATAAAAAATTTATAAAAAATTAAACCACAACTCCCACAGTGAGATAATTATACATTAAATAATAAGTGCCACATAACCGTGTTGGGGATATTGGCGTCTGCAGCTGTAAACGCAGGGGTGGCTCAGCACCCCACACACACTAAGAGAATGGAAACAAAAGAAAACAGCGCACAACGCCAAATAGTGAAGCAAATTCAACAATATATTATAGAATTAAAAAGGGGGTAATATATCTGCGTACATGAAAAAAGTTGGTAAAAGGCATGTAGTGTGTATCACACTGTTTACCACTCGGCAGCTGTTAGCTGTAGATTCAGGTGCTTTCTTCCCTCTGCTGCTGCAGCTCAGTTGATTCTGGGGCAGGACGTCAGTCTTTTCACTCCCAAGGGGATTTCCCTTCATGCAGCCAGGTTCAGCAGCTGGTACTGGGGCTCGGTGAAATCGCTCCTGCTTCCTGGCCGATATGAAGCTGCTCCTGTACCTCGGCAGGTGTATCCTCTGCACAGAGGTTAAAACGCAGCTTGCTGGGGTGCCCTCAGCGTGCCACGGTGCCGCTCCGTCGCGGGACGCTGTATAATGACGTCACTGTCTACACAGCAGTGGTGGATTCAATAGGGAAGTTTGAACAGTCTTACAAAGTCTCTCACAAGTGTCCAAAACAGCACACAGGATGAAATAAAAACAGGACAGGCCAATACATAGACAAAGGCCAATGTAAGCAGATACTGTATAAGGCAATAGAATGTTACATCCAACTAGTTTCGTAGAATTAACTGAAGAAGTAGTTAATTCTACGAAACTAGTTGGATGTAACATTCTATTGCCTTATATCTGCTTACATTGGCCTTTGTCTATGTATTGGCCTGTCCTGTTTTTATTTCATCCTGTGTGCTGTTTTGGACACTTGTGAGAGACTTTGTAAGACTGTTCAAACTTCCCTATTGAATCCACCACTGCTGTGTAGACAGTGACGTCATTACACAGCGTCCCGCGACGGAGCGGCACCGTGGCACGCTGAGGGCACCCCAGCAAGCTGCGTTTTAACCTCTGTGCAGAGGATACACCTGCCGAGGTACAGGAGCAGCTTCATATCGGCCAGGAAGCAGGAACGATTTCACCGAGCCCCAGTACCAGCTGCTGAACCTGGCTGCATGAAGGGAAATCCCCTTGGGAGTGAAAAGACTGACGTCCTGCCCCAGAATCAACTGAGCTGCAGCAGCAGAGGGAAGCAAGCACCTGAATCTACAGCTAACAGCTGCCGAGTGGTAAACAGTGTGATACACACTACATGCCTTTTACCAACTTTTTTCATGTACGCAGATATATTACCCCCTTTTTAATTCTATAATATATTGTTGAATTTGCTTCACTATTTGGCGTTGTGCGCTGTTTTCTTTTGTTTCCATTCTCTAAGGGTTGGGGGAGGGGGATGGTGTGATTAGACGCAGGCGTATCGCACTGTGTTTGAAGCTCGGCTATGGGCGGATTAAGAACACAATGCAAATGCAAATATGCTTGGCTAGGGAGGGATTAAAAAGTCTGGAGGTGTGTGGCTGAAATACTGTAGTTAACAGCAGTGTAATTTCAAAAGGCAGTTGATCATAATAATTGGATGAATAAAAGCCCCAAAGACAACCCCCAAATACAGCACATAAAAAGCAAGTCACTTTAACTCCCTGTGCCCCACGCACCAAAAATGTTTTGTTTTCTTGATGTTTTGAATTGCTGTGCACTTTAAATGTTTCAATATTGTAAATAACCAATAAAAGACCATGTTGAATTGCCTCACATTGTTTCCATCTGCTGCTTTGCCAGTGTAACAAATGTACTGTGTACTGTCGAGGCTTGCTGCACTGGTTTTTTACTGGCTGGTCGCGCAATTGGCGTAGGAGCTACGGCAATTGGCGTGGGAACTAGGTCAATTGGCGTGGGAACTTTTGTTTTAGGGCACCTAGAAATAAAATTTATTTGGCCCCTAGATGTTAGGAACCCCCTCACTTGACCCCAACAGGGTCCGAGCAGTAATGGCGGCGAGAAAGGGTCACACCGGCGAGGAGGGTCCTACCATTGAGCGCAAATGGCGGAGAAAGCTTTGAAGCGGCTAAGTCACAATGAGCAGAAACCTGGAACTCAGAACTCTGGTTCTGTTCGAGCTAGAGGGCTCATATTCGGGCACCATGTAGTCCCAGTTGCGGCAGGATTGCATGGCAAATTGCGACCCTCTCGTGGCAACAGAACGGAGTCAGGGCGATGTTAAAGTTCAGGTTTCTGCCATTGACTTGCCTGGCAGAAAAAAAGCCACTTTGGGAATGTGCTTTTAAACTGGCTTTTTTTACCTCCGGTTCCGGGGGTCTTGGAAGGCTGATATTTTGCCACTATGGCAAGGGTCCCCCCGCATGGGGACCAGGTAAATTTCAACCCGCTCAGACCCACAGAACGGGTTATTTTACATTATATTCGCGCAATTGGCGTGGGAACTACTTAGGGCCGCGGTCAAGTTCACGGGCAATTGGCGTGGGAACTTCTGTTCTAGGGCACCTAGGAATAAAATTCTTTTTGCCCATAGATGTTAGGCACTGTATACCACTGTCAGTATACTGTGGAAGACACATAATGAAACGATACTGAATATGTAGAATAAATGCATAGTTTTATTTAATCAGGGTTTATTACACAGTATACTGTACGGCCGGAAAACATCAGCATACAGTACAATATTATCCATCGAAATCCCCCCATTAGCCGTTTTCTTTTCTAAGGAAAAAAAAAGAAAAGTTTTAATGTACAGTACAGTAATGGTCAGGCCCCTAAAGAAGTACCCAGCCAGCCCCACCAAAATAATACGGCAACAAGACAATACTCACCATAGAATTAAAATTCATTTCCCCCCAGATGTTAGGAACCCCCTCACCTACTGTACTTTAAAATAAATTAAATATGCAATTTTACTATTACTGCGCGCACACGCACAGACTGTGTACTGCAGGTTGAACCGCGAAGGTATTAGACTTCAGAGACAACAGCTCGCAAGCGCCCCCATGCGTTTTTACACGGCATTGCAGTATTGCAGCCAGCCGGAATAAAATGCTTAAATCACAGCCGCGAAAATAACGCTATACACCCCGGGAGAAAATGACACAAAACCGCACATCACCGGGATACTCTGAAATTCGCGGAGCTAGCCAAGTAAGAATAAATCTGGTCGCCAGTGTAGCTCAACACAACCCCTGCCTCTGACATCAGCCAGATGAGCCCTGCTCGGAGTGGCTGTGGAGAAATTTCTCATGCTTTGGATTGGGCTATAGTTCACACAGTACAACTCAATGGCCCCAAATATTAAAAAGATCCTACACAAACATTGGCCTATACTGATGAAGGATAAAGATTTGGTTACAATACTACCTGAAAGACCCAGCATAGTGTTCACGAAAGCAACTGATATAGGACGCAGTCTGGCACCCAGCTGTCCTCTAGTGCGTAAGAAGACCCCTAGCAATTTCGGCCTCAAGGGTTACTTTACTTGTAATACATGCACTGCCTGTAAGTACAGCTCAAAAAGCACTACATTTTGTTCTAAAGTTACATCCAAAACTTATAATATCAAACAACACATTAATTGCAATACCCTTAATGTCATTTATCTGTTGGAATGTCCCTGCGGTCTGCAGTATGTGGGAATGACCACAAGGCCAATCAAATGTCGTTTGTACGAGCATGTGTACAATATTACCAAAGGTTTGACCACACACAATGTATCGAATCATTTTCTCCAGGTGCATAATAGGGACCCCACGGGACTGAAATGTGTGGCCATAGAGGCACTCACACCCAACTGGAGAGGTGGCAACATCAGTAGTCTCCTAGGGAGGAAAGAGTCCTTTTGGATATACGAGCTGAAGACCCTGACTCCACTGGGTCTCAACATCGAGTTCGACCTCAGGGCTTTTTTAGTTAACAAATAAAATAAAATAAAAATTAAGGATTTAATGTGGCACTCACGGTTTGCACATTGATCCCCCTTTCCTAATTTATACACAGATACTGTTATTTCACACACTACAATATAGTTCCCTATTACAGGGTCTTCTACACCAATTAGGCACGGTACACGATTATTTTAATATATTATTTACACTTTCTTTTCTACCCTTTGCACCTTTTTATACTTTTTTGACAACCATCCCTGACAGCATTTGTCAGATCGGGCATTTTTGTCCTGCTTTGAGCAGCTTGAGGGTTAGTTAGCCCTGTTTGCATCTTTGTGGATCTGTCTGTGCAATATTATGCCAGCTCCGTTTGCACACTGTCCTTAGCATATTGATTCACTCATCAGAGCATTAGTGATGAGACATCATCTATACTGTTGTGAGATAGTATATGCATAGATACATTTTATGATCTTAGGGGTTGCATATCCCTATTAGGGAACTACTACACCCTCATAATTTTCATATATTAATGTCGTGTATAATTTTGTTTTTCTTCTTCTTTTGTTCCATTTAGGTAATATCATATGATTGTTTAGTTATTATGTAGTTTTATGTATTTTTGTAAGTTTGTGTATTGTTCAGTCCTGTATTGTTGTTGCTGAGACGCAGGATACATTAGTAGAACCATTGCGCATGTCCACACTTGTATTGGTTGTGTATATACCTTTAATCCGGGACTATATATATGAGGACATTGCAAGGCAAAGGGACTACTTTTTTTACCCCTGAGGAAGGAAGCGCAGTCTTCCGAAACGCATAGGGTGGTCTTCGTTTGCACAACTGCCACTACAGTATCCACTACACTGCCTGGACCTACTCCACAGCTACTCCGCTGTTGCGGTTTCTGGTTTCGGCGGCTGCCCCACAGATCTGGCTGCACATCCTATTGCTGGGCTGCAGATACCGGCTCGTATCCTGCCACCAAGCGGCACACGTGACGGCGGCTTTTCCAGCACACACCAGCCGGCATACCCGAGGTGCAGAGACCCACGGCAACACAAGCACTGTCTAGTGTTAAGTGTTTTGTTTAGTTACTGTATTACACTATGTTTGTTTTTGTTTCCCTTACATGATTCACTGTCTTCATTGGAAGAGTTCCAGCGGAATACATCCCTTCACTGGTTGTATAACACTTTTTTATTAAATCCTTTTATGCCTGTGACCCAGCGCCATAGATATAACGTTTTCTTCAGGAACCAGCAAACTGCCAAACTGTAGCTCAAAGCAAACATATACATATATGATCTAACATAAGACATTCCGCAGCTTCTTGCTGCCGGTCAGTATTGTATATGGACTAGTAACTGTTTCAATACAAAAACCTACATAACATAAATTAATTATCAACTCTTAACAATATGCAGGCGGGGGGGAGGAATCTATGGGGTGATGAGGACTATTTTGGCCTACCTTAACAGGATGTTAACCAGTTATCAAGGGCCGTTCACCTTCTTTGAAGACTACCAAGAGGGTTACCTCAGGATCAGCTCAGACCAGTTCAGGAATGTCAGACCACCCAATAACTACTGATCAAAATAAAACTTGGTCTAGGCTCCATCTCCATGACAGGATCAAACTAAAGGACTATCTTTTATCTCATGGAGGACATGATTAAATTGCCAGGGACCTTCTCCCTGAGCTCGCTCTTCTCCACTGTTCTTGGTTCCTAGCCAGTTTGTTTCTGTGGCCCTAGGTCCACAGGGCTTCCTCTTTCATTACTGACAGACAAAATGCGAATCTCCATCTATATTTGACTGCTTTAAGGTTTTTCCATCTCTGTAATGTGGTTGGAGATAGATCCTGGCATATTTGTATCATATTTGTATCTTAGCCACAGCAAAGTCAATTGTGGGAGGCCACAGATATAGCTTCTTTAGTGGCATAATAATGCAAGCGGAGGATAATGTCTCTGGGAGCATTCAGATCCAGGTTCCTTGGCCGCAGGGCTCTGTGTGCTCTTTCTATTTTGAAGAATTGAAGCAGGAGGTCAGGGCACAGCATACCAAACAGACGAGGAAGATATTCACCTAGATCCTTGAGTGTCTCAGGGACCCCCCAGATGCAGAGATTATTGCATCATGCTCTATCTGTTGACTTGTTATTTCTGGTGTTCACATATTTCCTCCCTCTTAGTCTGCAATCTTACCACTTCATGGGTGAGCTTCTCTTGAGCTGGGGAAACATCAAGCATCTTGTTCTCCAAGTCATCGATCCATTCTTGTAAGTGTTCAAGGTTCCCTCTGAGGTCTCTCACAGCCTGCTGTATTTCAGTGTGAAAGATTTCTTTGAGGTTCATGAATAGTTTAGTGTAAAAGTCATCTAAATCCTTTCTGCACGCTTGCCTCACCTTCCTCCCTCTCCTCCATGCTGTGCGGTATGGAGCCGTCATTTTGGATTGATCAGAGGGTGTCCTCCCATTTTTTGGGCTTGCTTTTGTCCATTTCAGAAGCACAAACCCTCACTGAGTTAATCCTTCCACCTGCTTACTGCTTTCTTGACGGCAATCGAGCCATGACCCAGTCGTGCTCTGGTCCTCTCACACTTTCATGGCCACAGAGGTAGTACGTCTTGCTACATCTGTAGGTATGAATGTTGTATGGATAGTGGGTTTTCAGGTAATCTCTGCCAATGGAGTTGAAGAAGTGCAAATGATTGATAATCCTGAAGCATTAGTCCCTTTTTAGATTAGTGCCCAATGGGTTAATGTAAAAATCTTATCCATTGACAGCCAGAATCTGGACTTGTAAACATACCATGCAGCCGGTGTGTTATTGGTAACAATCGAGTGAATACAAAATGGTTGAAGATGAGCTAATGACCAGTTGTTCCTGAGTTTTCCTCTCATTAAACATCTATGACCCCATAACATTCTGATATCATGGGCTTTTGATTAACTGAAGGCTTCTTAATCAACAGTATATTTATTTTGCTATTGCTAGTCATCTTTGCATCTGATTTGAGATCCCAGAAGATTATATAGCTTTTAAAATAGTGCCACAGTCTAAGTGATAACTTATTGTGCAATAGTTTTGGGTTAGCATATATATGAACAATTCCGTTTTTCTAACCACTGCTTAAACATCATACTGGTTAGTGTGTATAATGCCTCTTAAAAATGTTTCCAACCAATTAGTCTTGGGTATTTTCTCAAATAGGATTATATATAGCCAACATATTATGTGATAGTGTTTTATGTTATGTTTGCGTGATAGTAGCCTATGCTATTTATCTTATACATTGGTGGGAGATAAATGACACATCAGAATCAGCTAACTTTATAATACACTGTCAAAGATTTAAATATCTCATCAATTAGACACTATCTAATGCTATGGGTACAGTTGTCTTCACATATTGCTAGTGCTCATCTTATACTATATTAGTGAAAGCACTGTATGCCTGTCTGGATGTCCGGTGTCCCTAGGAGAAATCTCATTGGTCCCTTGGGCCGCCTGCTCCCGCACACCTCTCATTGGCCTGAGGCGGAGTGATGGGCCAAAACACACACACACACACACACACACACACACACACACACACACACACACACACACACACACACACACACACACACACACACACACACACACACACACACACGGTAGGGGGGTTGTTACATACATTAGCTTGGGGCGCGCCCCCTTGAGGGGGCGCACGATTATGTAGAGAGGGCGCGAGCAGCTTGCAGGGAAACCTGGGGTGCTCCGTGCTGCTGCTTCTATGTCTGTGTCTTGCAGAGGGGGCGGGGCCAGAAGATCCGTGCTGCTGCTTCTATGTCTGTGTCTTGCAGAGGGGGCGGGGCCAGAAGATCCGTTCTGCTGCTTCTATGTCTGTGTCTTGCAGAGGGGGCGGGGCTTCTCTCTGCACACAGACAAGCCCTCCTTCTCTTCCTGTATGCTTCCCGTTTTCAGCAGCATGGGGGGTTGGGGGATCGGAGCATGTCGCCCCCCCAGGTGAAATTGTGGACTGATTAAGTTTGTGTGTGTGTTGGTGGTGGGGGGGGAGTGATTGAGTGTGTGTGGGGGTATTGAGTGTGTGTGTATGGGGGGTGGGGGAGATTGAGTGTGTGTGTGTGTGTGTGTGGAAAGTGTGTGTGCGTGTGTGGGAAGTGTGTGTGTGGGGGGGGATTGTGTCTGTGTGTGGGGGGATTGAGTGTGGGGATTGTGTGATTGTGTGTGGGGGGGATTGTGTGTGTGTGTGTGTGGGGGGGGATTGTGTGTGTGTGTGGGGTGGGATTGAGTCCCCCCCCTCCCTGCCCTTTGCCCCCCCCTCCCTGCCCTTTGCCCCCCCCCCCTCCCTGCCCTTTGCCCCCCCTCCCTACCCTTTGCCCCCCCCCTCCCTGCCCTTTGCCCCCCCCCTCCCTGCCCTTTGCCCCCCACCTCCCTGCCCTTTGCCCCCCCCTCCCTGCCCTTTGCCCCCCCTTCCACTCCATGCCCCCTGCCCTTCCACACCCGGTCAACGCCGGGTATATCAGCTAGTTTCTATATATTTGAATGCTCCTAAGTGTATACAGAAAGAGCTACATGAATTTTACCTACCTTCCCTTCTATTTGTTCTGTGAATTGTGAATGACCTAACTCAATCTATTACCATGGTAACCACTGGCTATAGAGATCATTCGTCATGACCATTGGATACAGCCCTAAGGAAGTTGCCTTTAGTGATTAAACTCAGAGGGTGAACACTGTTGGATTGACTCTGACAAGATGATCACATTTCTTGAGCCCAGTACCACTCCCAAACTTCGCGTGTGTGAGCAGTCAATGCTGTTCTGTAGAAACCCTTGATAAGTGTGTGGAGTTTTTGGATTGAGCGTGAGTTTGAATTGTGTATAATACAACTCAATCTATTACCATAATAACCACTGGAACAGCGAAGAGGCAAGAACCCTAGCTAAAGCACTCAATACCTATATGTAATATGGAACTAATTAAAACTTTTATCTTTAATGTTTAACTGATTAAAATAATGAGATTTAAAATCCAAACAAGACACACATATGTAATCCAAAAATTGGAGTGTTTATGACACTCCGGATTATAAATTGATATGAACAGTTGAGAGAGATTAAATCAAATGTTCAAGGAACGGAGCTGGTATACAGATTTCCCTTAATGAGAGTTCTAGCGTGGAACAGAGATGAGAAGATGGTGTTAACACCTCCCTAATATAAACACAAGTATAGCTCAGAAATCAGAGTTTATAGATTAATTTGCTGGCAGTAGGTAATGTAGCTAACAGATACCCAGACCGGTGTGGCTTGTTGTGAATGCCTATGCACATATTCATGAATGTGCTCAACCGTCAGGTACTGTGCTACAACATATTAAAGGTAATGCTCAATACCACTAAATAACAGTACAATCACTGAAGTGGGAGATTAAATGAATACTCATATTGATACCAGATACCAAAAAACGGTGTGGCTAGTTGGGTATGCCTGTGCACATATTCATGAATGTGCTCAACCGTCTGGTACTGTATATAGTCAGGATCTCCTATTGTACAGCGGTATATGTGCCTTATAAGTACAACCATAAATGCCAATATGGGTGTGTACAACCAAATCTCCCCACTCACTGCCCACCGAGTGAACTCACAAACTCTGACCCGATATAGCAGGGTATGTGCAGGCGCTGGGTCTGGCAGCTACTCGCTCTGCGAGAGGTAAGGCTGCCACGTCAATGCTGACCGTGCGTGTGCACGTGAGGGGTGCCGACACGCGCGTTTCGCATGAGAAACGCTTTCTCAAGGCTGCAATCAGAGGGGGAGGTCCCATAGAAACAGTCACGGTATTTATATGCCGTGATGTGTTTTTATTGGTTACTCAGCTCACCCATTGTTGCCAACCCATGTAGTGCTTGTATGAATACATATATGGCACTTTTTAAACATTATTGAGTGGCTCCAAGACATGTAATAGTATAAAGCACAATGACAGAACGCAGCAGCATATAATTACTGATATTACACTACTGCATATAATATTCCAGCTGTGTGTTAAATCACATAGAGCTCAGGGAAATTAAAGTGCTATAATTGGGGTCTTTAGTATATTCATTAACCCCTAAAGTGAAAGTGTTACTTGCACTTCAATACTAATTCTGGGTGAATAAATATTTGAAATCTTAATCAGATAAACAGACTTGTCCACCGTGAGAAGTACTCACAGTAGTAGGACTAAGGGTTGATTAGTAGTCAGCCCAAAACAAGAGTAATTGTATTCAGGTAAAATGATATATGTCAGGATTTGATCAGCTCCTAGACTTTCAGAGTGACAGGAGCTTTTGCTGGGTCATCATCATTATAACCACTGGCTATAAAGAACATTTTTCATGACTATGGAACATACTGTAACCTTGCGGAAGTCCCCTTGAGCAACGAAATGCATAGGGTGCATACTATTGGAGAGATTCTGACAAGATGATCACTTATTTTTAATCCAAGTCCCATTCACAAACTTCCCGAGTGTGAGCTGCCAGTGTTGTTCCAGAGGGACACCAATACATGTGGTGAGCTATTAAACGGTGACCCACTGCTGGATGAGCATTATCTGTGGAATAGAACCAACTGGTCTCAAACACTCTACTGTGAGCATGAGTAACTGACTATTACTTGTTACAACATGCAGAGAAGCGTGATGAGATTCTATGGACAGAGATTTACTACTGGACCAGCTCTATACATGTATGTTTGGTAAATGTTCCATACATTTGTGATACATTTGTTGCTTGAACTAGGGGAGCATGTGCTTTTTTTTGCTCCTGTAACGCGCAGCTCACCACAAACGAAGCGCGACCGCGGGGCTGAGGTGGGGATCGGTATAGAATGCCAACCACAACTGCGAGGGTGTGTCTAGAGTGTAGGATGATTTTGCAAGCCAGATTGGGTTTATAGAGGACAGCGTAAACGTGGTACTTGCCGGGTCTAGGAGTGGAGAGTAGCGGATCGTTTGGGTACGTAGCCGGGTAAGGATTGGAGAGAGCAGAGTTGTCGTAAAGCCAAAGCCAGAGTCAGTGCAGGAGAAAGCAGGATCATCGTATTCCAAAGCCAGGGTCAGTGCAGGAGAGTATTGTATTGTATTGTACACTGGCGACACACTTTATTCGAGCTCGGCTAGTCCCACGAATTCGGGTATACCCGGGTGTATTGAGGTTTGTGACTGTTTTCTGCCCGAGTGCATTGAGGTATTTTCCAGGCAGGGATTAAAGCATTTTATTCCCGCTGGCTGCAATACTGCACAGTATATATATATATACTGCATTACAATTCATGAATTTATGCCATCTGGCAGACACGCGAAGCATTGCAGCCTAATAAATCCTAATCATTATTATTTAACAGATCAGCCGCCTGTCAGCCAGGCATGAACCCAGGCAGGGAAGGCAAATGCAACGGGGCTTGTCAGAGGTGAGGAGCGGCGCATTCCAGGTATCTGCCAGGTACATACTGGGTATTTGCTCGAATAAAGTGTGTCGGTGCAGTATGTCTTTATTTATATAGCGCCATTAGTGTACATAGCGCTTCACAGTAGTAATACATGTGGTAATCAAATAAATAACAGATAATATAAATAACAGATCATGGGAATAAGTGCTTTAGACATAAAAGTAACATTTCGGAAGAGGAGTCCCTGCCCCGAGGAGCTTACAGTCTAATTGGTAGGTAGGTAGAACTTACAGAGACAGTAGTAGGGAGTTCTGGTAAGTGCGTCTGCAGGGGGCCAAGCTTTATGTATCGTGTTCAGAATATCCACAGTGCTATTCATATGCTTCTTTAAGCAAGTGTGTCTTAAGGTGGGTCTTAAAGGTGGATAGAGAGGGTGCTAGTCGGGTACTGAGGGGAAGGGCATTCCAGAGGTGTGGGGCAGTCAGTGAAAAAGGTTTAAGGCGGGAGAGGGCTTTAGATACAAAGGGGGTAGAAAGAAGACATCCTTGTGAAGAACGCAAGAGTCTGGATGGTGCATACCGAGAAATTAGGGATGAGATGTAAGGAGGGGCAGAAGAATGTAAAGCTTTAAAAGTGAGGAGAAGAATGGAGTGTGAGATGCGGGATTTGATCGGAAGCCAGGAGAGGGATTTCATGAGGGGAGATCACAGAGTCCAAGGTCCAAGGCAGGGTCAGGCAGCAAGGTAAGAGGCAGGTAAGGCAGGGTACTGGATTGCAGTGAGATGCAGAGTCACAAACCAAGGTTATGCTTGGAAAAGGAAGGAAGTTCAGACAGGGTATACAAAGGACCTCCTATCAATGGGAGGCATCCAGGAAGTAGTGGCGCCTTCACCGATAGACTGCTGGATTGCGCAGGTGTGCCCTATTGTGCAGCCGATTAGGAGTGGAGGTGGGACCACTAGTGAGTGCACGCACGCCGCGCATAACCCGCACATCAAACTGGCGACCTGGTCGCGCGCCACGGCACCCGTGTCACTGCGGGGGCGGAGACCAGAGGCGGGACCCGAAGAGAGATGGGAGTCCCGCGCGTGACCGCTGTGCCGCATACTTCTGTCGTCAGAGCGGAGGCACAGTCAGGGGTGGAGAACACAGGATGCCGGGGAGAGTGCACACCGCGCATGCATCAAGTCATTGGAACTGGGACAAGAACGCATCCTGGGAACGGGACCCGCGAAGATGACGCAGCATGCGCGTGAACCACTGCTTAAATGCCCTCTCTGAGTGCCTCTAGATCCTGACGGACAGGTGAGGGTTAAGGGGTCTGAACCGCCGGAATGGCGGATCCTCCCAGCTCCTGAATATTAAAATATGTTTATGTATGTTTATCGTTTAACATACTTAAAATGCTTTAAGAGCAGCTCTTCAATGATCCATATTTTTTGTTATTTTTCTATACTTTATTGAAGCAAGGACTGTCCGGAGGTGAACCCCATGAATTTCAGTTCTGGGTACCCCTGCTTCCAGAGGGGCTGGCAGCCACTCTAGCTGGGCCCACATGGTGTACATGGGAACTTTAAACCCCAGACAGTGTGGCTATCTCCAGAAGCAGGGGGTCCCAGAGCTGAAATTAATGGAGTTCACCTCTGGAGACCCCCTTCTTCAATACAGTATACTGTAGTAAAAGACAAATACATTGGATCACTGTTAGAGCTGTTCATGGAGACACACAGACGGACTGCTTCTTTCTGGGAATCCTCTCTTACAGACTTGTGACTGACTTAGTAGGATTAATGCTGCAGTGGTCCCTTTCAGAAGTACAAACTCTCACTGAGTTAATCCTTCCAGCTGCTTACTGCTTCCTTGACCGCGATCAAGCCCTAACCCAGTCGTGCTCTGGTCCACGCACACTTTCACGGCCACAGAGGTAGTAAGTCTTGCTACATCTGTAGGTATGAATGTTATATGGATAGTGGGTTTTCATGTAATCTCTGCCTATGGAGTTGAAGAAGTGCAGATGATTGATAATCCTGAAGCATTAGCCCCTTTTTAGATTAGTGCCCAATGGGTTCATGTAAAAATATTATCCATTGACTACCAAAATCTGGTCTTGTAAACATACCATATAGCCTATGTGTTATTGGTAACAATCGAGTGAATACAAAATGGCTGAAGACCAGCTAATGACCAGTTGTTCCTGAGAGGCCAACAGTCTGAGCAAAAGCTGAGATGCAAGTCAAGAATAAACATTAGCCAATATGGTGAGCAAGAAAAATGATTGATCAGCAAGCCATCTAAGGAAGAGACTTTTTCTAGTCAAGAGGATATTAAGGCTTGACTTTAAAAGTCTGATTTTACGTATAGAATACGCTCTTGCATGATCACAGAACATATCAGGTAAAATACCAGTTAAATGAAGTACAGTACTGTAAGTTATGGTGATAGTAAAAAATGGACTAAAACCCTCCACTTTACCATGTACAGCAAATACCATTTATGAGCACATTCACGTTTCAGACAGGTCCGCAAACCTGCCTTTCCCCATAATTACTTAGCATACAATGCTTCCACTGCAGTCTGGCAATCTGGGTAGTGACATGCAAATGAGCATTCACAGTGTGTCAGTGTGTCACTATTTGCTTCTTAGTCAAACAGAACATAGTTAGATCTGGCACACAAAATAGAAATAGAAGCAAAAAGAAATGCAACAAAATAAACAATACGTGGGTGCTTCTTGATCCTTCTAACTTGAATCCCTATAAGTGTAAAGGGATCCAATGGATAACATGGACGTGAAGCATGGAGTTTCCTATTTATAGCACCCAAAAGTAAAGGTAATGCACGCCAAAAATGATTCAATAACAACAAAAATATTTTAGAAATGGGTCAGTACTTTGCAATCCCTAAAAGTCCGTACTCCAGGCATCAATAATACGTATTTTGAAAGGAAGGGAGCCACAGAATTATTTTAAGAGCTTGGCTAATCACACTATTGAAAACAGACGTAAAGAATTATGCTAATGCTTTAGCTACAAGATTAAACCATTTTTTAAATGTTATTTATCCGGATCACAAGGGACTCAACAGGCCTGGGATAATACAAGGAGGGCAATAAATATAACACAAGTTATTAAAACCAACAATATTGTCCTTAAACTGGGAAAGTATTCAACAGAGTCAATTGGGACTTTGCGAAAGTGAGAGAGATGGACTTTTGCCGGAAATAAATCAAGAGCTTTCAAACCCTCTAGTTCCTCCAATACGTTTAATGTTGGCCCTTTAAATGCATCAGGAATGAACAGGGTATAACTAAACTCACTTTGAAATGTTGTGTCTACTGTATGTGCTGTAGCTTCTAAAGGATTTATGTACTTCTGAACATTACAATCTTCTGGTTCCCCCAGTCTAGATATAAGATAAATATATGTCTGCCTGGGAAAGAGATCTTGGTTTTTAAATAGATTTGGAAGATAGCAAGATATATTGCTTTCAGCAGCAAACAGTTCAATTTGTGTTTCTGTGTCAAAAGTTTATTTAGATGTTATTTTGCCCCAACAAAATTAAACACAAAATGTACCTAAATATTCCCTGTTAATGTTGACACAGCTGTGGGCAGCCAGAGTTGATGATACATATTCGCTGGTCATGTCCAGTGCTATCTGGGTTGTGTAGGAGATTTTGTTCTTTCATCAGATATTGCAGAAGTAGATTGTCAGGCCCTGAGAGATCAAAACCCTGAACTCCAGAACTCTAAATCATCTTATCTAATTCAAGAAGGAAAACATGTCTGTTCTAAACTATGTGAAAAATAGTGTTGGTGATATTATAGTGATATGATAATACAAACAGATGAAAAACTATTTCAAAATATTATTATGATAGTGCAAAACATAAATAAATACTGTAAATATAAAAGTTTTTATCTTCAAAAGAAAAAAACTAAAATAAAAAACTATTTTATAAAAGGAAAAACTCAAATGGCCGATTGTAACAGGTTTGTCCTTTTATAATATAGTTACCAACAGCTAAGACTGTTGGGTGTCAGACAGCATACAGTTAATCCATGCCTGGAGAAAGCAGGATTAATGAGCTCATCCAAGTGAGTGTTTGGTTTAAAAGGTAGTCGGCATACAGACAAAAGTCTCTCAAACAGACAGACATACAGAGAGACAGAGAGACCGGGAGAGAGAGGTGTATGTGTTCCAGACTTCAGAGGGGCACACTGTTTTTTGTGTTGCTGATCTTTGGCTGAATTAAAGCCTATGTTTACTTTTCTAAACACAAGTCTACTGCCATTGGTCTGGTTTGCCTAAAGTTTGTTTTTCAAGTGGGATACTAGAGGTGGCCTGCAGGCCCAGCAAACAGAGCGGCTCCGTCAACTGCTGACCCGGGCCTCGGCATTGGCCAGACCAGACCTTCCAGGCAACTCGCTGGTGCTGTTGCTTAAAATGAAAGTAACAAAGGCATGCAAAATAGGAAAAGGGAGCATACTGTATAGAGGAGGATATAGAAACATTTATGAAGGATATTAAAACTAAAACAATCACACCAGAGATGAGAGCTAAACTTGACGCGATTATAACATGGGATGAGATAGAAAAAGTAATAAAAGACCTAACCAACGAGAAAAGTCCAGGTCCTGACGGACTGCCGCATACATATGTAGCCCTCGTAAGATTAGGGGCTATATTTCTATCCTCCTCCTGTGTGTAATCCCTGTTAAGGGCAGGGCCAGGAGTAATCATGGATTTTCCCTACTTCTGACACTGTACTGAGTCAGTGAAGTAGGTCACCTGACCCTGTGTTCAATCAAGAGACACAGGGGTGGTGCCTACTGGAAGCTACAAAGAGCAGTGTCACTTCCTATTTAGAGACACACACACAGTGAAGTGTAGAACACAAGTTGTTGGTCTGTGTTGACAGTGAGTTAGTTAGGAGAGGAGTGGAGCAGTATAGTTAGGAAGTGGACCAAATACCTCTTACCCTGTTTAGGGGGTAAGGGAAGAGCTATCCCCACTCTGGATGGCCCTAGGTCCAGAGTGGAGGCAGGGACATCCTAAAGAAGAACAGCTAGCTGGCTGTGAATATGGACTGTACCTGTCTGCTGCTGCTAAGAGAGAGAAATAAAGAGCTGCTGCTATAGATTCTGCGGTAGGGATTCCACCCCGTATCCCTGGGGCCTACTACAGATGGAGGCACTGCACCATTAGAAGAAGAACAAAGGCATTCACTGCAGAAACTTGTCCTGTTGTCCCACATGTCATCGCGGGAGACTCAGGCCCTCCTGTTGCCAGCAGGTATGCACCACACCGAGACATGTAGCCAAACCACAGAACACCTTAGGGGACCTGATCTGCAATTGGGTGGGGGTCAATGGGTTACAGTTGGAGGTGCTGCTGAGATCAGACCTGGGGTGCCCAAATAGTTGTAGAGTACCAAAAGTATGCCAAGAAAGATGTTACCAACCACAAGCCATCGCATGTGGAGGCGATGTACCATATAGTATTGTTCCAGAGGATACACCCCAGGCTCTCACTAACAGGTAAAGCACCACACCGGGTAATACATATAGATTCTTCTCACATGCACCCTATCTGCGATTGGGAGGGGGAATATGGGTTACAGTTGGGGGCACTGCTGAGATAATCAGGACAGGTTTTCAGCGAAGCAGAGCTGAAAGTAATATGTACACATTCAGAACAAGTGCTGCAGAAGGATGGGCATTTTTGGAGACTAGGGTTAGTCAGGAGAGATTGTCCTCTTGCACAGTACACCATAGGTGCCCTAAGAGGGTGATGTAAATGTGGGTACAATTGGCTATAGCTGTACTAGTCGCCTTGAGGCAGATAGTGTAGGATTATTTATTTATTTATTTTATTTATAAAATATTGTACCAGGAAGTAATACATTGAGAGTTACCTCTCGTTTTCAAGTATGTCCTGGGCACAGAGTTAAGACAAATAATACATGGTTACAAATACAGTTACATAAATGAACAGGGTATACATTATATACAAGACATTGCATGCACAGTTAGAGAAAATATATGTTATGGGCGTATGTAACAGTTACAGACCAGATTAAAATGTGAGACATCCTTAGATTTGAAAGAACTTAAACTGGTGGTGGATGTGAGGGTCTCTGGTAGGTTGTTCCAGTTTTGGGGTGCACGGTAAGAGAAGGAGGAACGGCCGGATACTTTGTTGAGCCTTGGGACCATGAACAGTCTTTTGGAGTCAGATCTCAGATGATTCCTGTGGTGGTACTGAAACAAGGGGTATTGCCGCTCGCCAAATGAATAAGGATATATACGTATAGATAAGGGGTGCATACAGGAAATAGGTACATATATCAACACAGGGGAGGGTTAAGGAGTAACCCAAAAGAGATCCTATTTGCACTCCCTTATACTATTAAATGGCTGGGAAGAATTCAATCCCTGGGTTAAAAACCCATACACCATTTAGTGAAATATAATAAAAACACTTTTATTAAACACTTATGCAAAGACTTCTACAAATATTAAAAGAAACAGGGAGTGAGTGCAGGGAGTGGAGTGAGCAATATAAACCTGTATAGTTTGCTGTAAACACACAGTTAGCAACTATAATTCCTATTAATAAATCCTGGCAGTCCTATACATAGACCTTTTTATCATGTACTAAATCAAGCACACTAGATGTCCCTCCCTAGGGGAGTTTGTGCTGCAAAGCATCAGTTGCTAGAGTGTGTATCTGCCAGAATCCATGAAAACACAAAGGCACACAATTACTGCCTCCTTACATAGGGGATATATACTGTCTCTTGACTTGAAATGTCAGATAACAGGCTCCCCCCACACATATACAGTCCCGACGCACAAGCCTCTTAGCGAGGATACAAACTATCATAGGTGCATATACTATGATGTCAGCAGGACAGCTCTGCAGTGTGATCACTCTCAAACACAATTGCAGTCTTAGCTCGGCAGTATACGACCTGATGTTCGTGGCCTCTACTGCTCAAACACTACTCCCTGCTCCGCGCTCACTGCTGACGTCACGGGTGTGACGTCATAAAACACCGACGATCGTTTCGCGCATCTGCGCTTTGTCAAGGTGGGAAAGGGTAGAGAGACAGCCCCTTCCCTGGTGTCTTATGTAGATTGGCCTGGGGGAGTGGCTTCGCAAGCAGGCCAATCATCACCATTGGGAGGAGAATCATTCAGATGAATCCTGGCTACGATATGGGCCAAAATTAACCCTTTATGTGCCAGTGATGATCTATGTAGATAGTAAGTGTATCACATACATCCCTCTTGTTACTAGTATTATGAGGGGCAATAATGAGTATCATATTGATCTCATTTAAATTAACGAAGGCATTCTGCCATGGAAACTGTTAGGACCAGTATGTCAGGCCAAAAATCTGCACTCATGTTAAGCTTCCATTTTGTATGGTCATATCTAGTTAAGATTCTGTAGTCAGCCTTTTGCTGAAATATAATTCCTAAATGCACTCAGTTTCTCTGCTAAATTGCATTTCCTTTCTTTCTGGTCAGGATATTACTAGATACTTTTGTGATGTCAATTTCCTGGTGTTTTAGTAGAATATAATAAAATGGTTCTCTGCAAGAAGCAAAATAGTGTAATATAGTTGCTAAGACTCAAGGTCTCTTTTGATAACAGACAATGAATAAGCTATGTATTCAGACAATTGCTTGTATTGGGAAAAGACACGTCCCTATTGTCACGCCACTAATATGTCCTGCCCCTAAATCACGCCTCTAATCAAAGCTACGCCCAAGACACGCCTATGATACGCCTATGATACGCCTATGTTACGCCTCTAACCAATATCTTTTTTTTTCTGTATAAAAGTCATTACCCTATGAGTAATAAATTGAGACAAAGGATTTGAAACCTGGCGTGCGTTACGTTTCATTTCGTTCGTCTTCCAGGCCTGATAAGGTTCATCAAAAATCGAAGATAACAGTTGCAGGGCGTGAAAGCTTCCCGGGAAGTCTGCTGCAAAATGGTGCAGATGGTGTAGTATACAGTCACAAGGCTTCAGTGTACCTGGCAGAGGAAAAGTTCCTCTCGGTTCTGAAGCATAGGTGAGGAAATTAGGTCTTCCTTCAGAAACTGATCCAGTCACGCGGGGTATGGGTAGGGATCACCCCCTACTGCTGATAGTGCACAGTGCAAGTATATTAGTACCCAAGCATATAGGATAAATGCCCTCTTATTATGCTAGTGTAGTGGATATACTCATAACCCCTAGACATGTAATGATGTAGAAATGTGTGAACCTTAAATGACCGCCTCTAGGAGTCAAAACGGTCATGGGGAGTGTAAGACCCCCACTGTATACCCGGATCCCATGGCAACATTGTAAACCAGGATGCTCCCACTGATCTAGCTGGGCGGGACGCAAGAAGGGGGCAAGGATGTGTCTCGCCCAAACATGAACCATGGTTAGTAGGGTGAAGGTGTCAGAGAAAGGGGGAGTAAACGTACCCCTCATTAAGTCATTTTGGGGAAAGCGATTGAAGCGTGAATATCCATCTGCACTCATGTTGCATCAGACGCTTATCCCAGTCTCCCTTTCGTGGCCCCCATGGTAAGTGTTCTATACTGTGTACCACAGAATGTGAGGTACTGGGGATCACCATTATGTTCAGCGTGGATGTGGCGTGCGACTGGGGTATCTGCGGTGTTTCTAATGGATCCAAGGTGTTCAAGAACCCTCACCTTCAAAGCTCTATGTGTTTTACCCACATATCGCACACCACATCTACAGGTTATAAGGTATATCACCCCAACTGTAAGACAATTGATGTAGTCCTTGATAGTAAATACAGTGGTACCTGATTGATCTGGGAAGCTCTTTGTAGTTTTCATAAAGGGGCATGCTCTGCAGCGACCGCATGGGTAGGAACCCATCGGTCGCCTGTCACCTAACCATGTTCTCTGTTTTTGTGTTGTGAAATGGCTGTGAACTAATCTATTCTTCAGGTTTCTCGCCCTTCTGCAGGTCATGGTGGGTCTATCCTGCAGCACCTGTCTCAGATCGGAGTCATTCATCAAGATGTGCCAGTGTGTATTAAGAATACCACGTAATCCATCCCACTGGTTATTGTAATCACCAATAAATCTAATTGTTTTCTTCTCTTGTGTTGCCACTTGTTATCTGTCACCCAGCAGTTGTGTGCGTGATGTATCTCTTGCCCTTCTAAATGCTTTTTTGATGGAGTTTTTGGAATAGCCGCGTTCGGCAAATCTCAGGTCCATATCCACCGCCTGCTGTTTATACTCCTGTAGTGTTGAGCAATTCCTTCGCAACCTCAGGTATTGGCCGGTAGGTATGTTTCTGATTATATGCCTAGGGTGATGACTGTCTGCGCGTAAAATACTATTTGTAGCAGTAGTCTTCCTAAATATCATGGTAGTTAGTTTCCCATCTGCTTGTTTAGAGACAGTCAAATCCAAAAAGTTCAAATTAGTTTCATTCACCTCCATCGTAAGTCTTAGATTGTGATCGTTAGTATTGAGTATACTCACAAATTGGCACAAAAGTTGTTTGGGGCCGCTCCATAACATTATAATGTCATCGATGTAGCGGCCCCACCACTCAACATGTCCTGTGTATTCTGCAAGGGCATCGCTGAAAACCACCGTTTCCTCCCACCAGCCTAGATATAAATTGGCGTAGGTGGGAGCACAAGTGGTCCCCATAGCGGTGCCCTTGATTTGGTGATATATCTTTTGATCAAAAAGGAAATAATTCCTTGTTAGCACAAAATCTAACAGTTGGATGATAAAATATATATATGCACCTATGATAGTTTGTATCCTCGCTAAGAGGCTTGTGCATCGGGACTGTATATGTGTGGGGGGAGCCTGTTATCTGACATTTCAAGTCAAGAGACAGTATATATCCCCTATGTAAGGTAATGGTGTGCCTTTGTGTATTCATGGATTCTGGCAGATATACACTCTAGCAACTGATGCTTTGCAGCACAAACTCCCCTAGGGAGGGACATCTAGTGTGCTTGATTTAGTACATGATAAAAAGGTCTATGTATAGGACTGGCAGGATTTATTAATAGGAATTATAGTTGCTAACTGTGTGTTTACAGCAAGCTATACAGGTTTATATTGCTCACTCCACTCCCTGCACTCACTCCCTGTTTCTTTTAATATTTGTAGAAGTCTTTGCATAAGTGTTTAATAAAAGTGTTTTTATTATATTTCACTAAATGGTGTATGGGTTTTTAACCCAGGGATTGAATTCTTCCCAGCCATTTAATAGTATAAGGGAGTGCAAATAGGATCTCTTTTGGGTTACTCCTTAACCCTCCCCTGTGTTGATTCCTGTGGGGTAGCCTGGGTAACATGGTACAGGGACTTCAGCATAGGGTCTTCACTTTGAGTGGCCAAAAGTAGGTTGACGCCAAAGTACTATAGGAAAGTCCAAGTACACTAGCCAGTATCCAGAAAACACACCACACTTGTACTTGTAATGAACTGTCAGCGATTGCAGTGTACAAGGAGAGAGTTATGCCTAGCCGGGGGTATGCCATGCATTATATTCACTGGTTAGAGCACATTGAGAGTAGTAAGTACCTAGGCACGAGTTGCACTATAGGCACTGAGAGTAGCGCTATCGTGGGCTTAGAGGGCTCACTAAAGATGGCGGCGAGAGATACATGTGCTCTGCGGGGCATGGAGGAGGTTAAAATGACGACTGCGGTGCCATTCACTGCAACGCGTGTTGCAGCCAATCCAAAATGGCGACTCCCGCCAAGCCTAGATCGCACACGTGCTGCGTGCAAGCAGGCTGCGAGAAATGTGGCGAGAGATGTGCAAGGGTTTGGCATCAAAACCAGAACCCCAGCTAAAAGAAGGGAGTGGCGCGAAAGCTGAAGCCGCGTCCACCTGTGCAGTGACTGGCCAAAGGACGAGCCCATGTCACCCAAAGAAAGAGAGTGCCCCGCCTCTATCTTCCACCAGAGGGAGGGGGGACGCCGAGGACCAATCCCAACAGTTCTCCCCGAGCAGATGGAGGGACAGGATGTGAGACTGAGGAACATTACTTCTGCTTGACTGGTGACGGAGAAGGAGCTGATTGTCAAACCAGTGAGCTGATTGAATCAACCCCTGCGCAAAAGATGGCTGACCTAAGTATGAACACTTACCAGCTTCCAGGAGGCTTCCTGGTTGTGGAGGTTGATGGCCGAGAGTATCTGTGCTGCCTGTGAGTCCAATGAAGGTTACCGGGACCGGCCCCAAGTACGACAGCACGGTGCCAACAGTGTGGCATTTTCTACCTCTGGACTATCAAGGCATATGCTGCTATCGTGACCCAGCGAGAGGCCTCCACAGCAACGCTGATAGAAGTGGAGGAGGCGGATGCGAAGGCTGCCCTGGTCCCATATTTCACCCCTGCGGGAGGGATCCAGGCCCAGCTACTAAGATGTGCTCTGACGGAGGAGAGCGCGACCGCAGTGGAGGTACCGGAGCGGGCCCGTTTTGTACCTATACCCACTGGCGGTGCAGCAAGGACCGGATGTGGGCCCCAAGCGGAGGTGCCATTGCCGTCCCTGTCGGATGATGAGAGAGCCTGTCATCGGAGGTGATGTGCCGGCTGGCGGACCACCCCAGCTGTACAGAACGGTTCCACTTACCCCCGAGATGGAGCAGATGAGTCCAGAGACCCACTCGACGGCGAACGCTGGTGCGGCCTGAACCGCGTAGAAGTCCCACGGCCGTGGCAACTCAAAGTGCTTCGGAAATGGGACCCGAGACGGCTCCGGCGGAACCGCCGAACATCGCAAGGCAGCGGAGTGGTAAGAGGACTCCACCACCCCCTTATTCGCGCCAGGTGAAGGAGGAACCTGTGGAGAGAGAGAGGCTTGAGGCCTACCTGCCCATCCGCGACCCTTCCGGTTATCGACGCACTTCCGGTGAGGGACCAAGGGGCAGATGGAGACTCCGCGACGACCAAGGATGATGTCACTTCCGGGTCGACATAGAGCCGAGGCCCGGAAGCCTTGATTGCCTCACTGAAGAGAGCCGGGCTAGAGGAGGAGTTCGAGAAATGTAAGGCCCAAGTGGCTAAGCGAGGAGCCAGGCACGCTCCAGCCAAAGACAGTAAGCGAGCACCTACCAGTCGTGGCATCGCCCGGCTAAGAGACACTGTGATGGACTATGGCGATCCTATGGTCACGCCCCTAGCGCTATTGCCCTGGCCACTGCCCCTGCCCGTCACATTCTATGCAACCGGGTCCTAGTGAGAGTAAGCCGAGTAAAACGCCCAAGTTTTCAACTGATTGGCGGGATTGGGTTTCAAGTGATGAGGGTTCTGATGGGGAGATACCTCTGTCAAGTGTTATACCTGTACCTAACCCCACTGTGTTTAATCCTGTACCTAGAGGTAGGGCCTGAGGGTCCCAGTCTTCTGCAAAAGCGGGTCCTGTAAGTCCTAAGGCACCCAAAATGAATCCCACAGTATACAAGAATGTCATTAGAGGGAGACGTAAAGGCTTGCACTCTACTGAGGCAGTGACATCTGGTGTGTCCTCGTGGGCTGAGTCCGGGGAATGTATGAGTGTGTCATCCTCATATGAGCACCGAGATAAATGGTGGGCACTGTTATTCACAGGGTATGATGAAGGGATGGACCGTTCAAGGTGTGTGCTAATAAAGAAAGACACAGTGGACCACTGGTGGGATGTGGGCACATATTATCCGCAGGAGGTTGCTGATGAGCTAGACAATAGATGGAGAGAGATTATGCAAAAGGTAATAACACCCAAAGGTTCATCTATTTTATATGATGACATTGCGCCTGAGGAGCCTAAGTACCGGGTACTGCCAGGAAAGTCTGGGAACCGGAAACGTACTAAGCTAAGCCGAGCAGATAGAGCCATAGTGGCGAGGTATAGACTGTCTCATGGGTATTATGTATTTGTTCCAGACTATCCCCGTGAAAGCTTCCAAGCAGTATATTGCTATGCTCCAAAGTAAATTTAATACAGTACATTTATTTGTGAATTTAAAAGAACCAAGGACCAACATTGCAAAGGCATAAATCACAAGGTGGACTTGGTCTGCCAAAAATCAACAAGTATTATCTTGCTACACAAATGATGATCTTTTTGAATACATTCACTGTACTAAATAGAAACTCTGGGTGGAAAGTGAAAATAATTATTGAAAAGGTATAGACACAAATAAGGCTCCATGACTCAGGAAGATAGATCGTTCTAGAGGTCTTTACGAGCACCCTACTATCGGTGCAGCATTCTGTGCATGGGATAAAATATCCAAAGATGAGAGAATTTTCACGTTCCCATCCCCTCTCACTCCAATTTGTGGGAACCCTGATTTTCCCCCAGCGTTGGATTACAGAATATTTAAAATGTGGAGTCAAACGGGTCTAATTAAACTAAGAGATCTGATGAAATTGGGAGAAACTAGATGTTTTAAACACTTGTTATGTATTTAACTGACTCAAGGTGAAAATTTGAACTCCTCTGGCGGCCATGGTCAGAGTTCACTGGTAATAGAACATTGTGAAAAGATCTGAAAAAGGAAACTTCGGACACAGTAGGAATAATAGGGACAATTTGGATGACTAAATATGGGTTTGACTTGTTCCTAGATTTTATTTTAATCTAATATTTTTTGTTTTGTGATTGTATTTTGTATTTATATTGTAAGTGTGGCCAGGTCTGGGTATCCCCGTTGGCCCCCCTTGGTTCCCCGCTTTCCTCCGGTATAGCGGGGGAACCACTCTAGCATCAGGAAGGGGACCAGGTGCGCCGGAGGGTGGGGAACGAGTGCTGAGGGCACCGCCATGTTGAATGTGCACGCACATGCGCAGTACAGTTCGAGCATGCGCAGTACGGTCCGAGGGTGTGGCGGCCATCTTGGTGCACCTCACGCATGCTCAAAGAGATTGCGGCAGCCATTACATGTACACACATGCGCAATAAGAGGGAGACAGGGCGACCAACACACTAAGAGCCCTGCATGGGTAACTACAACACCCAGCAGCCCCTGGGGCTGCAAGATCACCTGGCTACGCTTAGCCAATAGGACTGCCAGAATCCCCTGCTCAGCAAGTAGATACATTTGGTGCGCAGAGACCATGGCAGTTGGAGCTGGGACATAAGAAGTGTAGGGTATGCATGTGCAAGGTGTCAGTGGCCCTGCACTAGGCCAGAGGCCCCCCTAGGCACCAGCTAAGCCCTGACTCCCCTGTATAGGTTGTGGTTGCTACAGGGACAGGCCCTTAGTCAAGGACACTGCCCCACTTAGCCTCATTAGTGCCAGGGACACAGCACAACACCACGCAGCAGTTGCGGTCTGTGATCTGGGACCAGACCACCACCAAAAGTCACAAAGACTATTTTCATGTGGGACACTCCAACCGGATACCACCCCACGTAGAGGTGGACACCATGGCGGATAACATCACTGGATCAGTGGATCCCTTATCTTCAGTTGGCGCTACAGGGTGTTGGAGCACCCGGCAGGTATACCACCATTCTACAAGTGCACCAACAGTAACATGCGGGTGTGGGCAGCACTGTTGCACACACTTTTGGGTGGGTTGACTCTGTGGACACCAGGGTGGTTGGGTGCCCAGGGGCACCTCCGTACTTGGATATAAACCCCACGAGGTGTGGACTGTTATTTTTATCATTATTCTCATGCATTTAGTAAACTTGTTATACTATATCTAGTGTGTATTACTAATATAGTGTCCTGAACAGGGTTATCCAACACTGTTAGGATCCCGCGCATGTAGAGGCGCTGTCACCAGATAGATCAGGTACACCCCAGGCTCTCAGCAGTGGAGGATCAGGCCTCCTGTGAGCCACAGGTAACGCACACACACAGTAGCCACCATATCTGCCAGGGGGTGGGGGAAAGAGCGCTACATTTGGAGGCGCTGCTGAGATTTCAGACCTGGGGTTCCCTACTTAGCAGTTAAATTCATAAAGACCTGAATACCAGAAGGAAGGAGAGGATCTTGGATGTTTGGGACTTGATATAGATGCACTTTTTATGTCTACATACATTTCTCTCCTTCATCTGCATTTTTGCTGAGTCGCAATTCCATATCCAAATACAGTGATTTATGAGTTATTCATGAGCCTCTTATGTATTTTGAAACTTATTATTATATGTATTAATAGAAGCTGTGTTCAGTCATATATATCTTTTCATTATTATCTATATTAGAGTTAACTCTGTACCCGGGTACTGATTTAGGTAATTTTTGGAAACTTGTTTCCACCTGTTGTAAATCTGAGCTTGACTCACATATACAGTAGTATGTTCATTAAACGCTCCTTTCATTAGCATTTCTTACTCTCTTTACTATATGTCTCACTCTGGAATGTGACTGTTTTTACTTATATTTAATCTTTTTCTTTTTTCCTCTCGTTTTATATATCTAAATAATTTTTTTTTTGTATTATTAGTTTGGGTTACCTGTTCTATGCCCATACTCTAAAGATATTATGTTCTTTTGAATCCTTTGTGATTGGATTTTTGTTGTTTAATATTTTATTTGTTTATACAGTACACATTATCTTTGACATTTTTGTAATTACTATTAGGATGAGCTTCTCTCAGTCTCCACGCCAATCTCTTTCTTTTTGTTTCGCGACGACAATAATAGCGATATGCATTGTATGTAATATGTAAGCTCTGTCAAGCTTCATAATAGTTCAACATATGTTATGGGGTCTATATAAGTGATACTACGATGAAGTAAAATCCATTAAATCAGGGCACATAATGTGATGTTGCCTAAAACAGGAATTGTCATAATTTTCCCCTGTTAACGATGCATCTACAACTTTAAATAAATGCAAAAATAATGACCATACTAGAGGCATTAAGCATAGGCTTAACATCATGTTATTTCAGAGTAACACTGTTATGCCACGTTGTTTGCCTTTTAGGAGAGAGGGAAATTACTGTATGCAAGTAAATTACAATATGGTATTTAAGTCACACCTAACCTTGTGTTACTCACAACCAGTCAATGAAATGTGACATTTGCATACTGACCTCTTCTCTTTTCTCTGTACACACTCTCTCTAGGTGACCTAATAACAGCTTTTGGGTTTAAATATCACCTCTATGCTGACGACACACAAATATACTTTTCAACACCTGACCTTACACCTGCTGTACAAACCAAAGTTTCTGAATGTCTCTCTGCTATATCATCCTGGATGGCCCTCCGTCGCCTTAAACTCAACATGGCTAAAACAGAGCTCCTCATACTTCCTCCCAAACCTGGCCCTACTACCTCCTTCCACATTACTGTTGGAACTACGATCATTCACCCAGTAGCCCAAACACGCTGCCTTGGGGTCACACTCGACTCCTCTCTCACATTCGCCCCTAACATTCAAAACATTTCTAAAACCTGTCGCTTTTTCCTCTGCAATATAACAAAGATACGCCCTTTCCTCTGTTGCTCGACTGCTAAAACTCTGACTCAGGCCCTCATTCTCTCCCGTCTTGATTACTGTAACTTCCTGCTGTCCGGCCTTCCTGCCTCTCACCTGTCTCCCCTATAATCTATCCTAAACGCTGCTGCCAGAATCACTCTACTCTTTCCTAGATCTGTCTCAGCATCTCCCCTCATGAAATCACTCTCCTGGCTTCCGATCAAATCCCGCATCTCACACTCCATTCTTCTCCTCATTTTAAAGCTTTACACTCTTCTGCCCCTCCTTACATCTCAGCCCTAATTTCTCATTATGAACCATCCAGACTCTTGCGTTCTTCTCAAGGATGTCTTCTTTCTACCCCCTTTGTATCTAAAGCCCTCTCCCGCCTTAAACCTTTTTCACTGACTGCCCCACACCTTTGGAATGCCCTTCCCCTCAGTACCCGACTAGCACCCTCTCTATCCACCTTTAAGACAAACCTTGTATTGTATTGTATGTCTTTATTTATATAGCGCCATTAATGTACATAGCGCTTCACAGTAGTAATACATGTGGTAATCGAATAAATAACAGATAATATAAATAACAGATCATGGGAATAAGTGCTTTAGACATAAACATAACATTAAGGAAGAGGAGTCCCTGCCACGAGGAGCTTACAATCTAATTGGTAGGTAGAGAGAACGTACAGAGACAGTAGGAGGGAGTTCTGGTAAGTGCGTCTGCAGGGGGCCAAGCTTTATGTATCATGTGTTCAGAATGTTCACAGTGCTATTCGTATGCTTCTTTAAGCAAGTGTGTCTTAAGGTGGGTCTTAAAGGTGGATAGAAAGGGTGCTAGTCGGGTATTGAGGGGAAGGGCATTCCAGAGGTGTGGGGCAGTCAGTAAAAAAGGTTTAAGGCGGGAGAGGGCTTTAGATAAAAAGGGGGTAGAAAGAAGACATCCTTGAGCAGAACGCAAGAGTCGGGATGGTGCATAGTGTAAGGTCGGGTGTTGAAAAGTATATTTGTGTGCCGTCAGCATAGAGGGGATGTTTAAACCCAAAAGATGTTATTAGGTCACTTAGAGAGAGTGTGTACAGAGAAAAGAGAAGAGGTCCTAGGACAGAGCCCTGGGGTACCCCCACAGAGAGATCAATAGAGGAGGAGGAGGAGGTGTTAGCAGATAGTACGATGGGAGAGGTAGGATGAGATCCAGGATAGAGCTTTGTTCCGAATACCAAGAGTGTGGAGAATGTGAAGGAGAAGAGGGTGATCCATAGTATCAAATGCTGCAGAGAGGTCAAGTAATATGAGCAGAGTGTAATGACCTCTGTCTTTGGCAGCATGGAGGCCGTCAGTTATTTTAGTGAGGGCTGTTTCCGTGGAGTGAGCAGTGCGGAAGCCAGAATGTAGAGGGTCTAGGAGAGAATAGGTGTTGAGAAAATGGAGCAAGCGAGAGAATACAAGACGTTCAAGGAGTTTAGAGGCAAAAGGCAGGAGGGAGACAGGTCGATAGTTAGAAAGACAGGTAGGGTCAAGCTTGCTGTTTTTCAGTAATGGTATGACTGTTGCATGTTTGAAGGAGGATGGAAAGGTTCCAGAGTAGAGGGAGGAGTTAACAATGTGTGTGAGCGTAGGGATTATAGTAGGAGCAAGAGGTTTTAGGAGATGGGAGGGAATGGGGTCAAGAGGGCAAGTGGTAGAGGGAGAAGAGGCGATCAACAGCGACACATCCTTCTCTGAGACAGTGGAAAAAGAGTCAAGGAAGGCAGGAGGAGAGTTAGGAAGAGGTGAAGGATGGGAAGAAGAAACAGAGGGGATGTTCTGACATATGGATTCCACCTTTTCCTTAAAATAGTCAGCAAAGTCCTGAGCGGAGATGGAGGAAGGAGAGGCAGCTGAGGGTGGTTTGAGTAGAGTATCAAAGACCGAGAACAGTCGGCGTGGGTTAGACTTGTGCATGTTGATTAGTGCAGAAAAGTAGGCTTGTTTAGCTTGCGAGATGGCAGAGTTGAAACAGGATAGCATAAATTTGTAGTGAAGGAAGTCTGCGAGAGTGTGAGACTTCCTCCAGAGGCGTTCAGAGGAACGAGAGGAGGAACGCAGCATGCGTGTGTGGGAATTTAGCCAGGGTCTAGGGTTAGAAGGGCGAGTGCGGCAGAGAGAAAGTGGGGCATGTAGATCAAGAGAGGAGGACAAGACAGAGTTGTAGTTCCTGACCAGGTTTTCGGGGTCTGTAGCAGAGCTGAGAGAGGAGAGGGAGGAGCGTAAAGTGGACTCAAAGTCAGGTAAGTGAATAGAGCGCAGGTTTCTGCAGAACCGGGGGGTAGATGGAGATGGAGAAGGGGAGAAGCGAGATAGAGAGAATGAGATGAGATGATGGTCAGAGAGAGGAAAAGGGGAAATGGAGAAATCGGAGAGAGAGAAGTTCTTAGTGAAAACCAGGTCTAAGTAGTGGCCATCCTTGTGGGTGCTGGCTGCAGTCCACTGTTGAAGGCCAAAAGAAGAGGTTAGAGAAAGAAAGCGGGAAGCCCAAGGGAGAGAGGGGTCATCAATGTGGCAATTGAAGTCCCCAAGGAGAAGAACAGGGGAGTCTGAGGAGAGGAAGAAAGAGAGCCAGGATTCAAAGTGAGAGAGAAAGGCAGAAGGGGGATGAGTAGAGGTAGGTGGGCGATAGATGACCGCCACATGAACAGGGAGAGGAGAGAAAATATGGACAGTGTGAGCCTCAATGGAGGGAAAAGCAAGAGAGGGAGGAATTTGAAGGGTTCGGTAACAACAGAGAGAGGAGAGCAGGAGCCCCACACCTCCACTCCTGCCATCAGTGCGCGGAGTGTGGGAGAAGGAAAGGCCACAATAGGAGAGGGCAGCTTCCAGAGCAGAGTCAGACTGAGTGAGCCAGGTCTCAGTTATAGCAAAGAGAAGCAGGGAGTGAGAGAGAAAGAAGTCATGCACAGAGAGGAACTTGTTAGAAAGGGAGCGAGCATTCCAAAGAGCACAGGAGAAAGGGAGAGAGGAGGGAGGGTGGCAGGGGATGTGTATGAGGTTGGAGGGGTTGACACCAGAAGGAGTAGAGGTTGCAATTGGCAGGCGAGGACGAGCGCATGTAGGAATAAGACAGGGCCCAGGATTGCGAGAGATATCTATACATAACTTGTGATCTACCACTCACCCTGATATACAATGTATATGTCAGTTATTGTATATATATATATATATATTGCCTGCCGGTGCAAGGAGGATAGGGTTAACAGACAAAGACGTACAAAGGAGGCATAGAATCCTCCTCAAAGATCCTCATTGGCTGCACACAAGGCTAGGGGTAAATTACACGGTGTAAATACCAAATATATAGATGTGGTTCAGTCAACCATTCGGTACAGGTAAGCAATTGCTCCCAACAATTTGAGAGGACAATTGCCACTAAAACGCCAATTGGCAAAAATAACAAATATTTTATTAGTATATAGCTAGACAAACAACATAAAGCGCTCGCTCTAAACTAACTTAAAACCAATTAAAATGTGAATGTAACGGGGGACAGTCACAGGTGTGGCGATCAGGAATAGTTACCATCTAAGTAATTGGTGAGTATATACAGCACACAGATAGTTAATATAGGTCAGGTAAATGACTGCTGTAGAGTTAATCTCTACTCACGATGGTAGCTATGGTGTGCAGATGAGGGTGTGAGGTTAATACCACAATCTCAATCGCGTGGGCTTCTAATTATAACCAGACACTCAGGTGTCCCTCCAGTTATGTTGGAAAGTATACAAAATATCTGTGACACCATGCTGCTCACAAACTCTCAAACGGAGATATGAGCTGCACACTCCTGGTCGCTCACACAGCGGGGCATCTACACATGTTGTAGCTCACAGTGTATACGTGTATACTCAATGCATATCAATTCTCAGGTAGCCCTCAGCTCTAGTGTAACACAGGGCACCCTCACGTCAATACTGGTACAGATCAATAGGTATAACATGTGAAATGTATTCCCCGCAGCTGCCCGATGCAAGGACTGATCTCACCCGATTACTGCCTCCTCCACGATGTCAACGCGATGACGTCATGCCGACGTACGTTTCGCGCGTAAGGGGACCAGCGCTTTCTCAAGGTGGGAGGTATGAAGAAGTGTCCGGGAAGCGCAATATGTGAATAGAGATAAATAAATCGTAATAGTGCAATATTGTTATGATTATGATCAGAATAAAATGTCTTGGCTCAATATTTAATACTCACAAACGTGAGAAGATATAAGGCACGTAAAGGTATCTTTAGGGATGCAGTTTTCACTCAGTAGATGCAGAACTCAGTGTTCACCCAAATATCTGGACTCCCAAGGACCTTAAGAAATACAACTGGACATAGTGCAGACCGTCTGTACAATTTATAATTGGTAAGTAGAAAAGGGAGTTACACTCACATGATATTCTATACATCTAATAAGAAAATCTATTTGTATCTCTGTATGTATAGAATTTGTCCTAACAAAAAATTTCTTTTGGTTTTGTGACGAGTTTTTCCTGCAGCTATGTGGAACCGCCATGGGGACCAAATTTGCCCCCAGCTATGCCAATCTATTGATGGCCATGTGGGAAGATCAGTATATATGGTCTTGGATAGGTCTGGGGGCAAATCTGGTCACATGGCGAAGGTTCATTGATGATATTGTCTTTGTGTGGAAGGGTACATTGGAGGACTTAGACGCATTTCTTCTGTATCTCAATAATAACGAGCTGAATCTGAGATTTACCTCCACTGTAAGTAAAACCACTGTAAACTTCCTGGACTTAACAATCTATATAGAAAACAATGTTATTAAAACAAAAAATTTCTTCAAAGATGTGGATGCAAATAATTACATCCTGCAGTCCAGTTGCCATCTCAACAAATGGATTAATAACATCCCATATGGCCAATACTGTAGACTCAAACGAAATTGCACCGATAATAACGTATACGAAGAACAATCTACTACACTGTCCAGGAAGTTTGCAGAACGGAATTACAAACCAAAGGTCATCAAAAAAGCGTTGGATAAAACAAGACAAATATCCAGAGAGTCTATGTTGATCCCTAGAGAAAAAAGTAGGGAGGATGACAAGCTAAAGGTACCCTTTATTACCCAGTATAATAGGGATGCACACAAAATAAATGACATATTAAATACCCATTGGTCTATATTAAAAAATGATCCCATTATAGGAACTGCACTGCCCAATAAAGTTCAGATGGTGTATAAAAAAGCACCAAATGTAAAGAAATTTGTAGCACCAAGTGCTCTGAGAGGTTCCGCTATAAACAAAAACCCTACGTGGTTAGAACCACCGAAAGGGTTCTTTGATTGCAAATTCTGTACTGCCTGCCATTACAGTTGTAAGAATACTAATACCTTTAAATCCAACACTACAGAAAAGGTATATAGTATAAAACAACATCTAAACTGTAGGTCCAATTTTGTTATATATTTGATCGAATGTGATTGTGGTCTACAGTATATAGGGAAAACAATAAGACCCCTAAAAACACGCATTTTGGAACATATAGGAAATATTAAACGAAAAATGACCACACACAGTGTTCCTAACCACTTCTTGATGGTACATAATGCGGACCCTAAGGGGTTAAAATTTAAAGCAATCGAACAAGTTATGCCCCATTGGAGAGGAGGAAACAGGAACATTGCATTGATTAAAAGGGAATCCTTTTGGATGTTCGAATTAAAAACTATATTTCCATCCAGTTTGAATTTAGAATTTGACGTTAAACCTTTTCTGTGATTTTATAATGTACTAATATTTTATCTCTCCATTTTTTAGAAATATGCCTCTTGCCCAGATGTTCATTACTATGTACTTTCCATATATATACCTCCAGCTTAGAGATAATCTTTCTTTGTAAATACCTGTTTTTAATATTTTAAAGTATTTTTACGCAGTGTATTTTACATTTGCAGTTTATATATATTTTTTATATATATATAATTTTATTGTTAACCTTTGCACAGCAGATTAAAGAGTATATTTTAATTAACCTAATGCATTTTATGATGATTGTATAAAGTATCTGTATTTATGACTTGCACAATATATATGGGCTAATTTATAAAATTTCATATATGTGCCACATAGAAACAGCGATTTGTAAGCTCATTATAACCACAGATGTATACTATTAGCCCAGGTAGTATCAGGTGTATTATTGACTAATGAGACCCAAAATTAGGGTATAAAACACCTCCCCTATGCATTGAAACGTCACTCCTGATGAAACCTATGTGGTGAAACGCGTAGAGTGACGTTTTTCTTCTGAGCCGGCCGAAACCCCAGGAAGTGGACGGAGCGGATGACATCACTTCCGGTTGAGTGGAACGCACCGCTGGAACGCACGCCACGAGAGAGGGGATAGGAGACATCATTCGTTCGGCTGGCGAGATCCAGAGAGATCTAAATGCTTGTTTTTAACTGATATCATGTGAGTGTAACTCCCTTTTCTACTTACCAATTATAAATTGTACAGACGGTCTGCACTATGTCCAGTTGTATTTCTTAAGGTCCTTGGGAGTCCAGATATTTGGGTGAACACTGAGTTCTGCATCTCCTGTCTACTGAGTGAAAACTGCATCCCTAAAGATACCTTTACGTGCCTTATATCTTCTCACGTTTGTGAGTATTAAATATTGAGCCAAGACATCTTATTCTGATCATAATCATAACAATATTGCACTATTACGATTTATTTATCTCTATTCACATATTGCGCTTCCCGGACACTTCTTCATACTTCACATCACGAGGATTGACCGAGCAATCTCTACCGGGTTACAGCTGCATCTTCATAAACACTTGTATAAGTATTACTGTTTATATATTTTTTGCTTATATTTTTTGCACTAGTATCACTGTGTATCAACTGATATTTTAGAGCGCCACATTTTGATAAGTTTCCTTTTATATCAAGGTGGGAGGTGCCAGTACAGAGCAGCGCTATCCTTTTATGTATGCTGCTACCGAACGGTGGGGGGTGTCTATACCTCCCTTTTAAAGCTATAGACAGCTTTTCTGAACCTCAATAAAGTAAGAAGTGTCTAATTATTGAATGTTCTAAGTGGGATAAGGAATGAGTGTGTTAATTCCAGTTCGCCTGCCTACCTATCACTGGAACAGTATGTTAATGTGTATTCTGGCAGGTTGTATGTAATGATTTTGCGTGATTACTGCCCAGACCTATAAATTGCATGTTAGCAGAAATACACATACTCCATGTATCAAAGGTAATTCAGGTTGTAACACTGTAATAGGGGTCCACATATGTAGTTTCAGAGCCCTAATCCTGTATGTATTGTGTCTTAAATTCCAGGAGACCTGTATATGTCCGTTGCTGTTATTTAACTCTCAATACAAGCAGGTTAATTGCCGGGATTAATAGTAGTCATGCGTGTACTTTGTGATATACTCACACAGTGTATATTGTTGCTGGTAAGTATGCATGTAGACATAGTGCATGCATAAACACTTAGGTAGGTTTATTTGAAATATATAGCGCCTTATTTGAGCAAAATGCATATGCTCACTTACACTGTATACCATGGAACCCCTTTGTGGTTTCAGTCATTTTGTGTTGATTTTATGCTGTGTAAAACTGTGCTCGTGCACGTGGAGAGGCTGATACTATTTCTCAGAGGGATCCAAGCAATAGTATATTGCTGCATCAACAGCAGATATATATCTATGCAGTATATTGGACCACTTAACAGTTTGTGTAGATTGTAACTATTCCTGATCGCCACACCTGTGACTGTCCCCCATTACATTCACATTTTAATTGGTTTTAAGTTAGTTTAGAGCGAGCGCTTTATGTTGTTTGTCTAGCTATATACTAATAAAATATTTGTTATTTTTGCCAATTGGCGTTTTAGTGGCAATTGTCCTCTCACAATGTTGGGAGCAATTGCTTACCTGTACCGAATGGTTGACTGAACCACATCTTTATATTTGGTATTTACACCGTGTAATTTACCCCTAGCCTTGTGTGCAGCCAATGAGGATCTTTGAGGAGGATTCTATGTCTCCTTTGTACGTCTTTGGGAGAGATATCCCCAGAAGCAAGGAGGAGAAGCATGGACAGAAAGAGGATGTGTGAGGATGATTTGTAGGGGTGTTTTTTTAGTGCAGGGGATATAGCTGTGTGGTGTCAGAGGACGCAGGTAAGAAAGGAGTTCATGTGAAAAGAGAAGTGGTGAAGGAAGGAGAGATGGAGATATATGAATAGAGTTAGAGACATACTGAGGCTGGTAAAAAGAAGTGCATAATTTGAGAAGAAGTGAAGTCACAGCAAATATAAATGGTAAAGGCAGCATCACAGCAGTAATGATGCAGTCTGGTATTGATGATATCCTCCTTTCCAGCGTAGTTCAAATGCAGGAATCAAGGCCAGATGGGGTGTCCACTTCTTCCTCACTTCTTTTGAACTTCCTTTTAAACTTCAGTTGTTCAGTAGACATGCCACTTATAATGGGCCACTTGGATATGGGCTGCAGGCCTACCTCCTTAAGACACACTTGCTTAAAGAAGCATATGAATAGCACTGTGGATATTCTGAACATGATACATAAAGGTTGGCCCCCTGCAGTTACCAGAACTCCCTCCTACTGTCTCTGTACGTTCTCCCTACTTACCAATTAGACTGTAAGCTCCTCGGGGCAGCGACTCCTCTTCCTTAATGTTACTTTTATGTCTGAAGCACTTATTCCCATGACCTGTTATTTATATTATCTGTTAATTATTTGATTACCACATGTATTACTACTGTGAAGCGCTATGTACATTAAAGGCGCTATATAAATAAAGACATACAATATAATAAATACTGCTTTTGCCATATTTCAGTGCCTGGATAAGAGTAACGTCAGGGTTAGGCATGACCTAAACCAGATGTGGGCAACCCTGTCGCCAATCGCCACAAGTGGCGAATTGGCCAAGAAAGTGTGGTGAATTTGAGTTTGCAAGCTACCGGACACGCATGTCTAGGTGGGAAGCACGGCGGTGACAGCAAGTGCGAGTGCAGCGGCAGCGGCCGATGGAAGCACTGGTGCTGAGGGGGCTGGCTGCAGATGGTGGCCGGGAGCAGTGAGGAGGCAAGTGCTGAGTGGAGGAGATAATGGCCAATAAGAGAAAGGCAGGGGCGGAGCCCACACCCTGGCGGCGCCAGAGACTCCTGCAGGGACAGGTTCCGGTGTTGTCTGCCAGGAGATAAGGTAAGAAGAAATACAATTCGGGTTGAGGAGATGATGATGATATTGGTAGGGGGTGGGGGGATTTCTCCATTTTTACATGGTGTGGAGAATTTCACTTCTCATTCACCACACACGTGGCTACATCGAAAAATAGGTTGCCCACCTATGCCCTAAACATTATAACGTTACTTCTCTGTGTTGAATTTAATGGAGATTAATGAAAAAATAATACCAACGATGTGCTATCAAAAATATTTTTTAAAACAGTATTCAAAAGTGCCACTTTAATTAATTCGGCCAACTAACTGAATACATAACTAATGAAAACAGTCTAAGCATTTATATAACAATCACTGTAGGATCCTTTTATGTTGTGCTTGTGTTCCTTTATTGAGTGCACAATGCTACAGTATGTCTGGGGAAATTTACTGTCTATGACATTTGGCAGTACAACATATACCATTGCAGCTGTTGTACATCATTAAATATCATAAAACCAAAACTGTATCTAAAATTTATAAAAGTTCACACACATCATAAATTGTGTGTTTTCCTATTGGCAAGGGACATACAGTATTTTATATGGGTTGTACTCCAACACTGGTCAAATCAACCTAGTTTTTTAATTGTGTAGCGTGCTTTCATCTCAGTAGTAGAACCACCTAATTCTTGAAACAGATCAAAAAAAAAAATAAGATTACACATTTTAGCTTAAAAAAAGATAGCAAATCTCCCCTGCTCAGAGAAGAGTTGTTTTATTGATATTTATTCATTTCTATGTACAGTAATATTGAGACATTATGCAACATACAGTAGTACACACAAGATTTGGTCTTTTTTTAATTGAAAAGTGTGTGAACATGGCATTACAAAACAGACCAATTCATTTCCAAGAAGAAAGGCATTACATATCAAATATCGCTCCATTTAAATTGTAACAGCACCTGTGTGGTTTATCTATTGGAATATCCATGTGGCCTCCAATATGTAGTACAGATTGACAGGTTAGAAATACTGTAGAAATTGATGGTATACAAGCTTAACTTAATCCACACTTTGGGAAGCCAGAATTTGTTCATCTTTAAATTGTTATTAACAAAAGAGGGCTTAAGTTTGAAAATAACTAACTGAGAGAAAAAAAAAAATCTATCAGAGAACAAGATGATTATGATAAAAGGAAATCTAGGGATAGATCCACCTCTTTGTTTAGCAAATGAAACAGGAATTATTCATCAATAACACCAACCCGAAGAAAAAGAGAAAGCGAGGGACCAGAGCAGGGAGGGTCATCCAGGAAAAGATTAGCAGAGAATTGAAGGACATGTCCTGCAATAATTAGGTTTACTATGTATCCTCACATGTGCTCACTTTAGATCAGAGAAAGGATTTGGGATTTGCTACCAATTCTAGGTTCTCTGCTTTTGATCTTTTTGTTGATCTAAATAGATTTATTAGAAATTTAACACAAGTGTTTTTTTGGCATTGAGAACTTGTAAAGATGGAGCCCATATCTTTAACACACAGGAGCAAGAGTGCATTGAGCAACTCACCTCACTTCTTATCGGATCGCATTCTAATAATCAGTATATTGAGACTGATTTTTCTATTTCTATTGATACCCAGCCTGGACACTAATGGAGAGGCCATCGAGACATTTGTTCATTCACCATTTGCGCCTAAAACTCTTTTATAACCATATCATGCGTAGGTATATTGAATCTTTTTACACAATAGTGCAGAGGGACTTCGACAAATTATGCTCTAAACCTCTGTGCACTAAAATTTATGTCACAGCAGTGAGAGGAGAGCTTTAAAAGAAATTCAAGACATTGGGGGCTATGCACTAAGCTCAATGGCTTTGCGTTCTGATTTGGCCAAAAAGCAGGTTCGTTAAAAAGTGAAGCCGGGGACGCGATGCACTAAGGCCTTGAGGCCATTTTTTAACATACCTGCTCAAAATAGCGCAAAACAGCCACAGCGTACGTGATGCTTTTTTTCCCCCTGCTAGCGTTCTGAAGCTTTCCTTTCGCTAGCTGATAGAAAAAAAAGCTGCATGTAACATTTGCATGGAGATTTGCTATCTCCATGCAAGGCTGTTACAGGCGATCGTACACTAAATAAATACATTTTAATAATAGTGTACATGAGCAGGGGGTCTCCCGAGCTGAACCGCATTGGTTTCAGGTCCGAGGACCCCCTACTTCAGGAGTTACAGGCCCCGTTATGGGGTGCCAGTATCCCCTGACTTTAAAGCTCCCGCGTCACGTGACCGGGTTATTTACATTCTGCAGGAGATACCGGCACCCCATAAAGGGGCCTGTATCTCCTGAAGTAGGGGGTCCTCGGACCTGAAACCAATGCGGTTTAGCTCAGGAGACCCCCTGCACATGTACACTAGTATTAAAACACACATAACAATAAACAATAATTCATTACCGTAGCGGCTATCCGCTATGGTAATGAAGCTGCATTAATGTATTTTAAATAATAGTGTGCGGGAGCAGGGGGTCCCCTGAGCTGAACCGCATTGATTTCTGCCTCAGAGACCCCCTGCTTCCCGAGTTACAGGCCCCAGTATGAGGCATCGGGTGCCAGTGCCGCCGCCATCTTTATAGCTTCCAAGAACGTGGGCTCTATAAAGATGGCGTCCGCACTGGCACCGATGCCCCAAACCAGAGCCTGTAACTCGGGAAGCAGGGGGTCTCTGAGGCAGAAATCAATGCGGTTCAGCTCAGGGGACCCCCTGCTCCCGCACACTATTAATAAAAATACATTAATGCAGCTTCATTACCTTAGCGGATAGCCGCTAAGGCAATGAAGGGGTTAAGGCACATTAGCATGTTTATTGGGGACAATTGCCCCCAATAAACAACACACATCCCCCCCGCCCCCTAACACATACAGTACTGTAATGGGCAAAATTACTATTATCCACATATGGATAATAATGCATTTGCCCATTTTAAATACATATAAATTACAATAAATACAGTCAAAATATTTAACACTTACGTTTTACAGGCACCCACGATGAAGGCCGTCTTCATCCTCATCTTCATTCTGCCCATGCCCCTACGGTGCTGCAAAACATGCACAACAATTACAATAGCCAATGTAATGTCCCCTAACCCCTTAATCACCATAGTGGTTATTAACCGCTACAGTCATTAAGGGGTTAACCCACCCTCACCCACAACTCGGGAGGCCTACATACCCTCCCACTCTAACCCCCCACCCCATGAGGCCTAACAACCCTCACCCACTACCCACAAGGGAGGCCTACCCACATACCCTTGAGGCCAATACACCCCCCCCCAACACATACAGTACAATAATGTGCAAAATAACTATTATCCAGATATGGATAATATATTATTTGCCCATTATGAAACACATAAAACATGCACAAATCAAAACATGAATTTTTAATCTTAAAATCACCACATTGTACAATAAATGTAGCATCTATTGCAAATATAAGCCAACAAATCAGCAGTTCCACAAATGTATATGAAATGTCACACAATTGCATTGAGTGTGTACATGATGCAATTAATCTGTGCATCATGTAACACTATGCAAAATATATGTAACAATAAAATACACTATGAACAATGTCCCCTAACCACCAATGCCATCCTGAAAATCAATTAGAAACTAACCAACATCAGTACAATTAGCATCAATCAATTAATCAATTTCCTCAAACAATTAAAATACAATACAAATCAATTATACAATTCCCTATTCAATTGCTAAAGCCAAACCATTGCCAAAACAATTCTAATTTAAATTAACCACCATCATTCTAATCTAAGTACCATAAAGAAGCCATTAGCTAAATACAAATTACATTATTCACAACAATGACAAAATAAAGATGCTAAATACATTATCCATACATGAAAAGAACCTAAACATGAGCCAAACAATCAATTATTATCCCAGTATGTCTATCCATACAGATAGATAACATAACATACAGGGGCAATAATACAGCATAAAATGCAATGCATTTACATACAAAATTCACATACAATACACCCATTCAGTGTCCGTGAATGTATTATATACATAGATACATTAACGGGCATTAAATAGGAGTGAAAAAATAAAAGACATGAATGAAAAATCATAAAAACCTGTAAAAGTAAAAATAATAAACTTTTCTTTTGTTTACTCGCCATTAGATGTCCACTCTCCGAAATCCAAGCGACCCGGAAGCACAGGAACCAATCCACAGGTAAGCCATAAAATAAAAAACCATAACAAATCCACGTCTGTGTCTTCTTTCTTCTTTAGGGTCTTCTGGGGTCTTCTGGGGTCTTCTGGGGTCTTCTTCCATCTTGTTCCGGCTTCTTCTGTCTTCTTACGCCACACCCTTCATCTCTTCTTAGGAGGGGAGGTGTTCCCTCCTCAGCGACTAGCTTCAAAATGAGGCGACATAGGCTTTTATAGGCCTATGCCGTCACATTTTGGTCAAATGTTTCCCACGGTCCTGATTGGGCCGTGAAAAACATGTGATTTGGCCGATGAAAAAAAAAATGATGACGTAATTTAAAGGCAATGAAAGCACAGCCAATCAGAATGGCTTTGCTTCAATTGCCTTTAAGATGACGTCATTAAAAGAAACATGGCCGGTCTCACACGGTACGGTAGCCAATCAGAGCGTGGGAAATACACCCCAACTCTGATTGGCTCTAGTACCATGTGACAGGCTTTCAAAGACGTCACATCCGTTCTCCCCCAAGCATCTGTCACATGGTCTACTAGAGCCAATCAGAGATGGGATGGAGTTCCCATGCTTTGATTGGCTTCCGTACCATGTGAGACCGGCCATGTTTCTTTTAATGACGTAATCTTAAAGGCAATTGAAGCAAAGCCATTCTGATTGGCTGTGCTTTCATTGCCTTTAAATGACGTCATCATCATTTTTTTTTTCATCGGCTAAATCACATGTTTTTCACGGCCCAATCAGGACCGTGGGAAATATTTGACCAAAATGTGACGTCATAGGCCTATAAAAGCCTACCTGGATTAGTGACAAACCCGTTGGTAACTTTCATTGTGGGAAGTGTTCGATATGTAAGCACTTACACACTGAGAGGAATACATTCAGTTCGTTTGCAAAAGGTGAGAGCTTTGCCGTCGATACTTTTATTAATTGTAATTCAACTCATTTGGTCTATTTAGTTAACTTTGAGTGTGGTCTCCAGTATGTAGGCCGCACCAAAAGATGTTTATATATCCGTATACAGGAGCACATTAGAAATATAAAAAATGGGTATGAGAAGCACAGCCTATCGCGTCATTACGCAATACATCATAATAAAGATCCATCCAAATTGATGTTAAAGGCATCAAAGTTGTTCCTAGGGAAAGGAGAGGAGATGATAGAATTAAGAGCCTCTCCTACCAAGAAACCTTTTGGATTTATAAACTTGGTTCCCTGACCCCCAAAGGGTTAAATGAAGACATAGTCATCTGGTCTCTATACTGATCTTTATTCCTCTATGTGGATGTGTGCTCTCTGATTCCTTTTCCATTCATGTTATAACATGCTTCATCCTATTTGTATATCTGTAATTGTGGCTTTCTCTCTTTCGGAATGTGGTCACAAATGTATTATGTATTTTGTATCTCTATGTATTTTAATATGTTCCTGTTTCTTTTATTCATTGTATACCAATGTTTGTGGATGGCTGAGGGGCAGTCTCGTGCACTCTCACTGATTGGCGCGGTAATTTGAAACCTGAGCCAATTGGTGGTTGCTGGGTATATATATGCATGTACTCCTCCAGCTGTCTGCATCCCTGAAGAAGTACTTAGTATGCTCTCCTCTCATTGGACAATCTTCATTATATAAAACTTCCTGCTAGCGAAGTGTTCAGTGCTGTCTTGCCTCCACAGTCGTCCTGCTCCTTGTTCCTGATCTAAGTAGTATGTCTGGCTGTGGTTGGCTGGAGAGAATCAGCACAGGTGTATACTAGGCAGAGGAATTAGCAACAGGTGTAGTATAGGCAGAGGAGCGAGGAGAGTTCTGCTCATGTGTGCGAGTGCCGCAAATAGCGAGTGCACGCGGCGTGATGGTGGCATCACCACGCGAACGTAGCCTGGAGGCGGGGCCAGCGGGGACGGCCTTTAGTGCAGCATGTGGACCGTGTCTGCCACTAGATGGAATTGTGAGGATTCGCCATCCTGGCGGTCACATACCGTCTCCTCACACCAACAAGCCTTTTGTGACAGACACTTAGGATGCGCGGTTTCGTGGTCCCAGTATGCACGCGGACCTTGTGCATTCTGATCCCCCGGCCGTGGATTCGGATCCCTCCTCCCTCTCTGACGCACGATGGGTGTATCCGGCCAGCCTCCCTGCTGACGCGCGATTAAAGCCCGCCACCGCACTGGTGAAAGTCAGGATCGCCGTGGGGATGGCATGCGTTCTCAGCTCCGCTCCCGCGCGGGTCGGCGCACGATTGGTCCCGCGCCATCTTGCCTAAGAATTGGCGTGGGAGTGACGCACGCTCCAAGCTCTGCCCCCTGGCCTCCGTGACACACACGGGACTGCGCGCAAGCAGTTTCTCCCTCATTCCCGATTAGGCTGCATCACAGGGCACACCTGTGTGCACAGCAGACTATCGGCACTTACTTCCTGGTTCCGTCCTGGGTGGATATTGGAGACTCCTCCAATATATACCTTCAGTCTGCTCTCATACCTTGCTGAGCATAGTCAGTGTGACACCGTGCCTTGCTGCATTCTTGTTCCTGAGACCTTGCCGTGCCTGCCTGTTAACCTCTTGTTGCCTGAACCCTGCTAGTACCTTGGACTCCGCTTCTCTCCACTCCTGATCTGGCTTGTACGACCATTCTCCTGTCTCCAGTCATGACCTTGGCTAAGTACTCCAATGATCCGACACTCTCCTATCCTGAACCTGGCTACGTAACCCGACAATCCGATATTCTCCAATCCTGAACTTGGCTACGTACTCTGATGATCCGCAACTCTCCGCTCCCGAACCTGGCAAGTACCTTAACCATTCTCCTATCTGTAATCCTGACCTGGTTTGAATGACTACTCTACATCCAAGGCTTGCCCGCGTGACTGTGGGTCGGAGTTAACCAATTCCCTTCGCGCTTCGTTTGTGGTGAGCTACGCGTTACAGGAATGTTGGTTTTTGTCGGCAGGAGAGATGTGCTGCAGGAGGCGGCAGAAGCGGAACACCCGGTCGCGGGTTGGGGTAAGCGAGGAGCGCGCCGAGGATCACAGATCTTTACAGTTAACACCTCACCAGGCCTACTGTTAAACTGATATTATCTTGAGATAAGGACCTATGTTCTGTCAGGGATGGATTCCCTGACATAAACAAAACGTTTTTCAAAGAATACTCTGGAAGGGGGTTATGATTGGCCAGGGGGCATGGCTAAAAGTATTAAACCAAAGAGTGTTTTTATTAAAAAATTAGAATATCCTGTAATGTCATCTCCACTGCATATTAAGAGTTACAAATCTGTAATCGTGTCACAGAAGGGAACGTTCTGACATCACACACTGTATGTTTAAGAGCTAATAAGGGACAGATATTCATTGTCGCTCAAATTTATGTAGGATTAAGATGGCCACATTTAATCTTGTCGCATCTGCCATGAGCTCCTGAATGTATTGATGTGACTCATGTGTGTGTAAGTATTAGTTAAGGAAATTTATAAGGGCATTTAAATATTGAGGAGAAATCTAAACGTAATTTTGTAGAGTTTTTTTTTCTCTGTCATAAACCTGTCAATCTCACAGCCAATTTATGACGTGGTGGGTTTATGTTGTTGCAATGGGGCAAATTGTACTTAAAGTCTGAGCAAAGTTTATAAAAATCTGATTTCAACAGAGTTATTTGGGATCAAATACGTGATATCTCATGGAACAAAAAAAGAAGGAGTTCTCAGTACTCATTGAAGGATAAAGGCAATAAGGGGATATGCCAAATGAATTTAATGAATGAAAATGCCTAATGAAGCAATAAGTACAAAACTTATGTCATGCAGCAAACACAAAAAATAAATAATAAAAAATTAGCTTATAGTGAATGAGGAAAGGGAGATCGCACAGGGACACGGAGGGTGGACCAGGGAAACCACATAGGGGGAGGGGGTGGAAAGAAAAAAAAACAGGGAAAATAGGGGGGCAACATTTTTGGGTGATGGCCCCTTCCTCAGGCCCATTCCCAGAGGTCACAATGACCAGCGTAACTTCCCTTCAACCCTGTGTAAAAAAGAGACAAACTCCCTAATAACAGTTAATGTACAAATCCCATAAAGAGCCCTACAGTATATGAAAGTGATAAGGTCAATGGGGATCCTAATGAGGTGAACCACCTGTACATCTATCCGGACAATGATTGTGACAGTCAATATACCGATATCAACTGTCCAAAACGTCCAACAAATAGCAAGGCGAAAGCGGTATATAACAAGAAAAAATATACTGGACTCTGTTCAGTCAATAGAATGTCTCTGGGGTTCCTCTGTTTGCTCACTCCTGTAGCTGCAGTAATAGGGATGTCTAAACTGTTTTTATTAAAATAAATAGGATTTTCTTGATTGATAAATCTGGTTCTGTGTCTTTGTACGAATTTTGCAGTAGCGAGACTTTCAAAATGACCCACTCTGCTGTCCGGCCTTCCTGCCTCTCACCTGTCTCACCTACAATCTATCCTAAACGCTGCTGCCAGAATCACTCTACTATTTCCTAAATGTGTCTCCGCATCTCCCCTCCTGAAATCCCTCTCCTGGCTTCCGATTAAATTCCGTATCTCACACTCAATTCTCCTGCTCACTTTTAAAGCTTTACATTCTTCTGCCCCTCCTTACATCTCAGCCCTAATTTCTCGCTATGCACCATCCCGACTCTTGCGTTCTTCTCAAGGATGTCTTCTTTCTACCCCCTTTGTATCTAAAGCACTCTCCCGCCTTAAACCTTTCTCACTTTCTGCCCCACACCTCTGGAATGCCCTTCCCCTCAATACCCGACTAGCCCCCTCGCTATCCACCTTTAAGACTCACCTTAAGACACCTCTGCTTAAAGAAGCATATGAATAGCACTGGATAATCATGGACACATGATACATAAAGCTTGGCCCCCTGCAGACGCACTTACTAGAATTCCCTCCTACTGTCTCTGTACGTTCTCCATACCTACCAATTAGATTGTAAGCTCCTCGGAGCAGGGACGCCTTCCTTAATGTTACTTTTACAGTATGTCTGTAGCACTTATTCCCATGATCTGTTATTTATATTATTTGTTATTTATATGATATGTATTACTACTGTGAAGCGCTACTGCACCGACACACTTTATTCGAGCAAATACCCAGTTTGTACCTGGCAGATACCTGGAATGCGCCGCTCCTCACCTCTGACAAGCCCCGTTGCGTTTGCCTTCCCAGCCTGGGTTCATGCCTGGCTGACGGGCGGCTGATCTGTTAAATGATAATGATTAGGATTTAATACTGCACCAACACACTTTATTCGAGCAAATACCCGGTATGTACCTGGCAGATACCTGGAATGCGCCACTCCTCACCTCTGACAAGCCCCGTTGCATTTGCCTTCCCAGCCTGGGTTCATGCCTGGCTGACGGGCGGCTGATCTGTTAAATGATAATGATTAGGATTTAATAGGCTGCAATGCTTCGCGTGTCTACCAGATGGCATAAATTCCTGAATTGTAATGCAGTATATATATATATATACAGTGCAGTATTGCAGCCAGAGGGAATAAAATGCTTCAATCCCTGCTTGGAAAATAACTCAATGCACTCGGGCAGAAAACAGTCACAAACCTCAATACACCCGGGTATACCCGAATTCGTGGGACTAGCCAAGCTCGAATAAAGTGTGTCGCCAGTGTAGGCTGCAATGCTTCGCGTGTCTACCAGATGGCATAAATTCATGAATTGTAATGCAGTATATATATATATATATATATATATATATATATATATATATATATATATATATATATATATATATATTGTGCAGTATTGCAGCCAGCGGGAATAAAATGCTTCAATCCCTGCCTGGAAAATACCTCAATGCACTCGGGCAGAAAACAGTCACAAACCTCAATAAACCCGGGTATACCCGAATTCGTGGGACTAGCCGAGCTCGAATAAAGTGTGTCGCCAGTGTATGTACATTTATGGCGCTATATAAATAAAGACATACAAAAATACAAATACAAAATCTGTTCCACAGATTATTTCCAGGCTTTTTGGGTGTGGTCTGATTTGCGTAATGAAATCCAGAGGCAGATTTCGTCCTAATTCTGTGCAGAATTTTTGAGATCTGCTGAGGTTTGGGGCTGTGCCGATTCTGTGGAATTCATGGCTGGTACAAGCAGTAGGAGTAGTTATAGTACTGTGGCTGCTGAAACCCAGTTGTGTGCATAGTTCAAGATATACTGCTCCTACCGCTGTTTAGCCTGCATCAGAGGAACAGGTTGTGTTGGAAAGTAGCCCTGTGTTAGTAGAAGCAGGTAGGACTGATGATTTGGAGGCTATTGTTTATTTTTTGGAGAGCAAGTTTCTGTCAGGGCCAACTTTGTTAGTAGTTATTTCCTCTGTCAGCGACTATTACCTCGGTGTAATTGGCCTAGTTGATTCTGTCTGTATAGTGACATTGAATGATGATGTTTCCTGTGCCCAGGCCCACCTGTTGTGTAATAGTAATTTTGCCCATATGTTAGGGAGGGGGCTTGTTGGGGTTGGTGGGTTGGTTGTGTATTGGTAGGTTTATTTTAATGTTTTTGTTTTTGTGTATTGGTAGGTATTTTAATGTTTATTAGGGGTACAGGGATTGGGTGAAGGGGGTTCTTGGCCCAGGGTGAGTGGTTAGGCCTACAGGGTGAGAAGCGGGGGGAGGAGGGTTAACCACCTCAAGGATGTCTTCTCTCTACCCCCTTTGTATCTAAAGCCCTCTCCCATCTTAAACCGTTCTCACTGACTGCCCCACATCTCTGGAATGCCCTTCCCCTCAATACCCGACTAGCACCCTCTCTATCCACCTTTAAGGCCCACCTTAAGACACACTTGCTTAAAGAAGCATATGAGTAGCACCGTAAATATCACTAGATATCACTAGGTGCATAGAGCTTGGCCACCTGCAGAAGCACTTACCAAAATTCCCCCCTCCTGTCTCTGTACGTTCATCTTACATACCAATTAGATTGTTAGCTCCTCAGAGCAGGGACTCCTCTTCCTAAATGTTACGTTTGCCTGAAACACTTATTCCCATGACCTGTTATTTATATTATTTGTTATTTATATGATTACCATGTGTATTACTACTGTGAAGCGTTATGTACATCAATGGCGCTATACAAATAAAGATATACAATACAATACAATTACTATAGCGGTTACCACCACTATCGTAATGAATGGGTTAACTCCTCCTGCAACCTTCGCAGTAGGCCTAACCACCCACCCTGAGCCAAGTATCCCCTTCACTAACCCCCTCTGGCCCCCAATAAACCTGGTAGTCTGCCTTAACCCCTTCATTTTCTCAGTGGTTAGCCGCTAAGGTAATAAAGCTGCTTTTATTTTATTTTGATAACATAGTATTGTAGCAGGGGGTCTCCGGAGCTTAATCACATTGATTTCAGGTCTGGGGACCCCCTGATTCCTGAGTTACAGGCCCAGTTATGGGGAGCACCTCTTTTTGTTTAAATCCCCCGATCATGTAGGCCGTGACACAGGAGAACTTAAACATGGCGGGCGGGATACCGGCACCCCACAAAGTGACCTGTAACTTTGGAAGCAGGGGGTCTCCGGACCTGAAATCAATGCGATTCAGCGCTGAAGACCCCCTACTACAATACTGTATTATTGAAATAAAATAAAACCCCCCCGATATCCTGTTAGAAACGCGCCAGTAGAGTGACTGAGTCTCTGAATGCGCGTCTCTTACATACAGGTGGGACCCCGTAGGATTCACACAGCACGAGTCCCATTCAAACGCTGGGAACTCCGCTGTTTTAATCCGATGGGCCATTAAGTCTGGCTGATGGAATATCGAGGCCCAGGAGAGGTTGCCATGAGGCTACCGCTGTAACGAGCCGCGGGTCACATTCTACCCGTCACGGCGTTCCCTTACCTTATGCCTCCGCAGGCACCGCCGCCACTCCAGATCCCCGGCAGCTCCCCACGGGCACTGACATCTCCCGCACAGCTGATCCTCCTCTTCCAGGTTGCACGCATCAGCCCGCCTGTCTTACAGGGGGCGCGTGGACCCGAGCAGCTTATTCTCGGCACCCAGCTTATAGCTCTATCCCCACCTATCGTGCCTGCGCACAGCGTGCTCCCCAACATCAGGGACACTCCAGCCTGCCTCCCATGTCCCTGGTTCCTATCAGAGTTAACCCCCAGGCCGCACCTCTGCTCCAACTTTCTTCTGATAGGGCCAGCCTGCTATTTAGCACTAACTCCCCATTCTGTCAGTGCTCTGTATAGCTTCTGCACCTTGGTGATTTCTGGTCCTGCTAGGCTCTTCTCTTGTTATTTCAGCCGCTGAGTTCCTGACCTTGGATTGTCTGCTTACCTCCTCTGGATCTTGACCTTGGCTTTGGACATTCGACTACGCTGTCTTCTCTACCCCTCGGACTTGGCAAACGGACATTTCGACTACGCTGTCTTCTCTACCCCTCGGACTTGGCTAACGAAAATTCAACTACGCTGTCTTCTCTAATCCCCGGACCAGGCTTATGGACATTCGACTACGCAGCTCTCTCTACTCTCAGACCTTTGGCTTACGGACGTGACCACTCTACTCTGGATTTGGCAAGTACCTTACTAACCCACTTTCTTGCCGTCGTTCCAGCTACGCTTTAATACCACACTCCGGGCACACCTCCGCTGCTGTGGGTGCGTGGTATCCTTCCGTTCCACCTCAGGCAGCACAAGCATTACATTATGCAGAGCCCGACAAAACCAGACTCCCCTTAGGTGGACGATACCCTGACCGCTATTTCAAAATATTTTACGTTTTTGGATAATCAGGTTACCACCTTTAACCACAAACTTGAGGGGAGGGGGGGGGAACCCTCGCTACTGCTAAATGGCAGTACTTGGAGTGGTGGTGCTACTATCAGGGGAAACAGGGATATATATAGCAACGAAAGAAAAAGAACCCCAAGGAGAGCACTCACACACTATATATTAACAGGTGTACCTAGGAACCATGTGTTGGATGGGAGGAGTGAGTGAATAATAAAAAAACTTTATTTGAGTCGTAACTCAGAATGATAAAATATTGGGGGGAACGCTGTGGATCAAGTGAAATACTATTATGAGCCAGTATACAGCGAATTTAAAATAGGACGAATGAATACTACTGCACCGACACACTTTATTCGAGCAAATACCCAGTATGTACCTGGCAGATACCTGGAATGCGCCGCTCCTCACCTCTGACAAGCCCCGTTGCGTTTGCCTTCCCAGCCTGGGTTCATGCCTGGCTGACGGGCGGCTGATCTGTTAAATGATAATGATTAGGATTTAATAGGCTGCAATGCTTCGCGTGTCTACCAGATGGCATAAATTCATGAATTGTAATGCAGTATATATATATATACTGTGCAGTATTGCAGCCAGCGGGAATAAAATGCTTCAATCCCTGCCTGGAAAATAACGCAATGCACTCGGGCAGAAAACAGTCACAAACCTCAATACACCCGGGTATACCCGAATTCGTGGGACTAGCCGAGCTCAAATAAAGTGTGTCGCCAGTGTAGATAGTGGTCACTATACTGTCTGTACTTCTTAGAACAGTAATAGTAGCATACACAGCTGCCCAAGATAGCTAGAGTAGTACTGATGTCCCCACCACTGTTATATGGTGAGTGATATAATAAGTACCCTCAGTAAGGGTGTGGACAGATGCGCCTGTGGTAAGTAGTCACAGTGAACACCTGCATATGCCAGGTGTCACAAGACTCCAATTTTTTTAGGAGTATCAGAAGCTGCTATAACAGTGCACAAGTAGTGCCTGTTTACATGTGAGATCCGTAGGTATGGATCATAGAGTGTCATGTATGCATGCAGTATAGGAAACAGAGTCAATAGCTGCTATAACAGTGCACAAGTAGTGCCTGTTTACATGAAACATCCACAAATATGGATCCATGGAGGAGACGAGTGGAAGACCGCGTTTTACACGTGCAGTGGCCACTATGAATATCTTGTAATACCTTTGGGGTTGTGCAATGCCCCTGCAGTTTTTCAAGAATTCATGAATGAGGATTTCTGCGACGTCTTGAATATTTTTGTGATTATCTACCTGGACGATATTCTTATTTTTTTCCAAGACCCTCGAGGAACATATTCTACATACCAAACTAGTGCTCTCTCATCTGCGTCCTAATAAGCTCTACGCCAAACTGGAGAAATGCTTATTCCACAATCCTGACCACATTCTTAGGCTACATTATCTCAGACAAGGGTTTCACCATGGATCCTGAGAAACTCAAGTCTGTCCTAGAATGGCCACAACCAATTCTTTAATGGCGATCCAACGATTCCTTGGTTTCGCCAACTACTATCGGAAGTTCATTGGTAGATTCTCTACCATGGTAGCACCCATTACCACCCTTACCAAGAAAGGGGCTGATATTTCCTCTTGGCCTCCTGAGGCCAGTCAAGTCTTTGAGTCACCAAGAAAGCCTTTGTCTCAGCTCCCATTTTGCGACACCCTGTCCCCACCCTCCTCTTTACCCTTGAGGTTGACGCCTCCGACGTGGGAGCCGGTGCGGTACTCTCTCTAAGAACCACCCCGGAAGATAAACTCTATCCCTGCGGGTTCTTTTCTAAGAGATTTTCCCTGGCCAAGAGAAACTACGATGTCTGGAATAGGGAATTGTTGGCCATCAAGATTGCATTACAAGAATGGAGACATCTTCTCGAAGGAACCAAGGAACGCATCCTGATATTCACGGACTATAAGAACCTTTCTTATATCGAGGGTGCCCGCTGCCTTGGCTATTGTCAGGCCCGTTGGGCACTGTTCTTCTCTAGATTTAATTTCGTCATTTCATATATTGCTGGTACCAAAAATGTTAAGGCTGATGCATTGTCTCGTCAGATTTCCACAGAGGAGAAGTTGGAAGATGTTCCTGAAAATATCCTTTCCTTCAAACTTATTATTTCAGCGGCCTCTTTCGATATTTTGGATAAAATATTGGAGACTCAGTTGCAGATCCCCGAAGGCTAGAGATCCCTGATGGACGTCTATACGCGGCTCCACATTTCCATCATAAAATTCTGGAATGGGAACACTCCTCCGGCACAAAGAGGACCACTGATTTGATCAGGCGGACTTTCTGGTGGCCTAATATGCTAAAAGACATTCAGGACTTCACCTCCTCTTGTCCTGTCTGCGCCCAAAGTAAATTGGTCTGTCAAAAGCCTTCTGGTCTGCTTCACACTCTCCCGGTCTCGGACCGCCCTTGGACATACATCGCTATGGATTTCATCGTAGATCTACCCCCTTCAAACGGGATGACCACGATCCTTGTTGTTATTGACAGGTTTTCCAAGCAGGCCCATTTTATTCCCCTCAAGGGGTTACCTATTTCGGCCATGCTGGCTGATATTTTTGTGAGAGAGATTTTTCGTATTCATCGTATTCCACTTTCCATTGTTTCTGACCATGGTACTCAATTTGTCTCAAAATTTTGGCGCGCTTTTTCTCAGAGGCTAGGTATTTCTCTTCTTTTCTCGTCTGGTTATCACCCTAAACCAATAGCCAATCTGAGTGCATGAATCAATCCCTGGAACAATATTTACGATGTTTTTCTTCTGACTCTCAGGATAATTGGGCAGAATTACTCCCATGGGCAGAATTTGCAATCAGCTCACTCCGGAATGAATCCACTCAGGAGTCGCCGTTCTTTATAAATTATGGATATCATCCTAATCGGCTCCCACTTCAGGAGTGCCTGCAGCTGATTCTAGGATTGCCACTTTAAAGGGATCATGGAAGAGGATTCAAAGGGTATTACGGGATTCGGTCCAGAGGCAGAAGAGACAGGCAGATCGTCTTCGTTAAGCGGCACATAAGTATAAATCTGGAGATAAGGTTTGGCTCTCTTCTAAGAATATCAGATTGAAGACCCCTACTCCGAAGTTATCTCCTAGGTTCCTGGGCCCCTTCTCTATCCTTCGACAGGTTAACCCTGTGGCCTATCGTCTCCTCCTTCATCCCTCCATAAAGATCTCACCCGTCTTCCATGTTTCTCTCTTGAGACCATTTATCCAAAGTGCGCAATTTTCCCATTCCTCACATCGACCCCTCCTGTTACTATACAAGGACAACAGGAATTTGAAGTCCGGTCCATCATTGACTCTTGTATCTCTAGGGGCAAAGTCCAGTTCATAGTCCACTGGAAGGGGTATGGACCTGAGGAACCTTCTTGGGTCTCACAGCCTGAACTCCACGCTCCATCTTTACTCAGATGCTTTCACCAAAAATCCCCCCACAAATCTTGTGAAGATCGTCCGCTGTCTGATCCTCTGGGGGGGGGGGGTACTGTAAGGATCCACGGGTCACCTTCTACCCGTCACAGCGTTTCCTTACCTTATGCCTTCTCAGGCACCGCTACCGCTCTGGATCCCTGGCGGCTCCCCACGGGCACTGACGTCTCCCACACAGCTGATCCTCCTCTTCCGGGTTGCGTGCGTCAGCCCGTCTGTCTTTCTGTCTTACAGGGGGCGTGCGGACCCAGGCAGCTTATTCTCGGCACCCAGCTTAAAGCTCCACCCCCACCTATCGTGCCCGCGCACAGCGCACTCCCCAGCCTCAGGGACACTCCAGCCTGCCTCCCAAGTCCCTGGCTCCTATCAGAGTTAACCCCCTGGCTGCACCTCCGCTCCAACTTTCTTCTGATAGGCGCCTGCCTGCTATTTAGCACTTACTCCCCATTCTGTCAGTGCTCTGCATAGCTTCTGTACCTTGGTGCTGTCTGCTCCTGCTAGGCTCTTCTCTTGTTGTTTCAGCCCCTCAGTTCCTAACCCTGGATTGTCTGCTTACCTCCTCTGGATCTTGACCTTGGCTTTGGACATTCAACTACGCTGTCTTCTCTACCCCTCGGACTTGGCAAATGTACATTTCGACTATGCTGTCTTCTCTTTTGCAAAGGCTTTTGATATGGTTTCACACAAGAGGTTGGTGAGCAAAATAAAGAAAATTGGACTCAATAATAATATATGCACCTGGATTGAAAACGGGTTAAAGGACAGACAACAGAGGGTTGTCATAAATGGAACTTTTTCAGGTTGGGATAAAGTCGTGAGTGGAGTACCTCAGGGATCTGTACTGGGACCCCTGCTTTTTAACTTGTTTATTAATGACCCCTGCTTTTTAACTTGTTTATTAATGACCTTGAGGTTGGGATCGAGAGCAAAGTCTCCATCTTTGCTGATGATACTAAATTGTGTAAGGTAATAGAATCAGAGTAGGATGTAATTTCCCTTCAGAAGGACTTGGAGAGACTGGAAACGTGGGCAGGTAAATGGCAGATGAGGTTTAATACAGATAAATGTAAGGTTATGCATTTGGGATGCAAGAATAAAAAGGCTACTTACAAATTAAATGGAGATATATTGGGGGAATCCTTGATGGAGAAGGATTTAGGAGTGCTAGTAGACAGCAGGCTTAGCAATAGTGCCCAATGTCATGCAGTAGCTGCAAAGGCAAACAAGATCTTATCTTGCATCAAACGGGCAATGGATGGAAGGAAAATAAACATAATTATGCCCCTTTACAAAGCATTAGTAAGACCACACCTTGAATATGGAGTACAATTTTGGGCACCAATCCTAAGAAAAAACACATTATGGAACTAGAGAGAGTGCAGAGAAGAGCCACCAAATTAATAAAGGGGATGGACATTCTAACTTATGAGGAGAGACTAGCTAAATTAGATTTATTTACATTAGAAAAGAGGCATCTAAGAGGGGATATGATAACTATATACAAATATATTCAGGGACAATACAAGGAGCTTTCAAAAGAACTATTCAGCCAACGGGCAGTACAAAGGACTCGGGCCATCCCTTAAGGTTGGAGCAAGGGAAATTTCATCAGCAACAAAGGAAAGGGTTCTTTACAGTAAGGGCAGTTAAAATGTGGAATTCATTACCCATGGAGACTGTGATGGCAGATACAATAGATTTGTTCAAAAAAAGGTTGGACATCTTTTTAGATGGGAAAGGTATACAGGGATATACCAAATAAGTATACATGGGAAGGATGTTGATCCAGGGATTAATCCGATTGCCAATTCTTGGAGTCAGGAAGAAATTTATTTTTCCCCTTAATGGGGTTTTTTGTTTGCCTTCCTCTGGATCAATAAGTAAGTATAGATATAGGTTAAAGTATCTGTTGTCTAAATTTAGCATAGGTTGAACTTGATGGACCTATGTCTTTTTTCAACCTCATCTACTATGTAACTATGAAACTATGTAGCTATGTATATAATATATAATATTTTTATATTATATTATATATTATGTTATATTATATATATAATACTGTATGAACACTATATAATTTATATGTGTGCTGCATATCTTATTGTCTGCGTAAAATATGTTGTCTATTTTAGCATTAAAAATGCCTTCAGGAACGGAAACTTTAATTTAAACAGTGTTCCTGTGGGAAAACGTGTTTCGCTTTACAACGTTTCGCTATCCAATGCCATTTTGAGTAAGGCATTGTATCGGATAACCGAGGACTGCCTGTTTAGAGGGGCTACACACACACGTTTTACAGTCAGTGTCTCTTAACCATGGGTAGGGCAGTTAAGCCCTCCAACACTGTTTTTTTTACCACTTTGTTAACACATTTATCAACACTCATTTAAAATAAATCTTAGTGAATATGGTGTAACTGGTAATCTATATAAACTAAGTTTAGTGAATCTTGGCCTATGTGTCTCTTTTTTCTGTAAAATTTTATTGGGTTGCTAATTTTCCAACACATCTGTGCAACAACAGAAAATGTGTTATTTGTTAGTATAACACATGATACTGATTTTTTTTTATAAAATTGAAATGAACAATTTTGTTTATGGAATATTTAGTTAATATTGCAAAAAGAGAACTCTGAATATATGCACAGATTATAGATGAGTAACAACAGTAATTGCCTCTAAATTATAATAAAGGAAAAAAGAGACAGCGCACAACCTCTCATAGTGTATAAATTTATATATAGAATTAAACAATAATTTGTGATATAATATCCACGTACAGAAAAAGTCAATTAGTTAGGCAGGGCATGTTTTGGGTACATGTTACTGCTCAGATGTCCAAAAGATCCACTCTGTGAGTAACAGCTGTCCTCATGGGTTCCCACTTCGATCTCTGCGGACGTTCCTGTATCAGGATGTCCAGGGCTCAAATGTATGCACTCGCCACTGGAACATGTCCACACGGCAGTAGGGTTACAGGTTGGATTTCAGGATACATGTCGGACCGACGGAACAAACTATCCCCAAACTGCTGGCTCAGGGGTAGAGACCAACAATCCAAGCCACAGCTCCACGGCGCTACCAGGCGATACGCTGACATCACTGAGTTGCACCGCACAGGGCGACTGACTCGTGCTGGCTCAGCAAAGCAGCGATCCCTGAAAAAGTGAATTGCTTTAATCCCTTAATACTGCTGTAAGGTTGCGGTATTTTGCTGAGCCAGCGTGAGTTGGTTGCCTAGTGCGGCGCAACTCAGTGACTCTTTTTTCTTTTCATGTGATCTATATGGTGACGAGCCATCAACTTTGACGAGCAGCAGACTTTCTCAACACATGAAGTTTAACAACTAAATTTTTTTGATATATTATTACAAATCTCTGGGTGCATTTTTTATGTTCTTTTTTTTTTAAGACAATTTAACACTACCCTATTGTATATACTATGCCACTTATATTACAGAAGTTGTGCGCAGTTTTTTTTTTTATATTTCTCTAAATTATACACCTTGATAATGCACATTGTGCATGAAATGCATTGGTGTGTTTTTTTAACATTGTTGGAGGTTACATGTGACCTAATAAATATATTTTTTATGGGAGACTCCTCTTGATAATTTTTTTGTACCCTGCTGGATGTTGGTGGTGCTCCTCAATTTCACCTCTTTCTCTCTACTGATTTCTACTACAGCGAATTTCACACAGATGGACCTCCACTGATTACAAGTATGGACAATGGGCACTCAGGAATATATGTGAGTTAAACCTTTTTGGAACCACCTTGAATTATGTGACATATTTCAATTTCTTCATTATGGGAGATGTTTATTGGGCAATTGTTCTATATATGTGGTGAGTCACCACTGGGCGCTATTCTCCCTATAAAGTTCTATATACACTCGACTCATCCTCTAGAAAGGAGGTTCTAGATTTCATATACTGTTTATGCTTATTGCTGATGGAGTAGGTTATGTCTGAGCATTGGATCCTTTTGGACATTTACTCCTCTAAATTATACTCCCCACTTCTCAATTATTTTGTCGATGATGAAATCTAGACTGGCCCTGCCAACCCAAATGTTCCACTGCGTGGCACACAGCTTTGACCCCCTTCACATGGTGTTTCGATGGAGTGTAAAAATCAAACTAGGGGCTTTGAAAATTGAATGTCCGGACTTGTTTCACATGGGGTTGAGGTGGATGGGATTTTGGGAGGTAAAATCCCAGTGTGAGCAGGGAAGGATAATGTAAATTTACTAATTGTGTCCAGGCGGATGGACCCAACGCAATTATGAATCATCATGCCCAAATGAATTTGGAGTGATGATGCAAACCCACGTCATCACATCAGTGGGTGGGGTGAGGACATTGGGGGCCAAGTCCAGACAGCTTTTTGAGGGTTAAATCCCGGAGTAGTCATGGCATGATAACGCAAATTGCATCTTCGCACTGGGGTGGGAGAGGTGAGCACATAGGGGACACATTTTGAAAGTTGGCAGATCTCCTAGACCATGTCAGGTGAGGAATACAAAATGTACTAAGGAATAGTCAATTTATTCCAAATGTTCTCATAACCCCAGTTGGTTTAAAACTGCAATACATCATACTGAATTAATTTTGTTGTTGTTGCTATTTCTGTTCTTTAAAAGCATTTAATTATTTCTATATAAATTGTATTTATTTATACAGATTAAAAGAGAACAATGGAGTATAAATTAAAGTAAATAAAGTATAATAAATTGTAGCCCATTTAAATCTTTGGAGATGTGATGTTAACTTAAATGTTATCAATAAATATATAACAATATATGTTAGCATTTTTATCTGTAAATGTTTTGATTCAATTTCAATTTGTGATTTGACAAATTGCCTCTAGATGGTGGTATAACAAAAGAAAGTATTTTGGTGTAGATCTGTTCCAGTCCTATAATTGAAGTGCTTTTTAAATGTAGTTTTCTATTAGGTTTTGATGTACTGTACAGTAGTGTAATCTGTGTGTCCATATATATTCTAAGAATGGTGCAAGACAGAGGACGCTAATACTTCTTGTTTCACTGTCAGAATAGCAGTGCACGTGCAGTGGCTATCTGAGACCTGCAGGCATTGATCTAAACAAAAAAGTGTACTCTCTCTATGATTCAGGACACTGGAGTAGGGATCAGCGCTATGTGATTTTTCTAATAGAGTTAATATGAAATGTATGTCAAAATGCATGGGAAGGAAAGGTAATGGCCAACAAGATAGCACATCTACAGTAATAGGCTACTATCCTACAGCACATCTGAAGAAAGCACACATGTGGGCCTATTTATTATTACACAGAAAACGTATTTTGACACACTGCACCAATTTTGCTCTAACAAAGTGCGATATGTACCAAACTTGTTGCCCCTGTGTCTTACATATGGTGCATATTTTAAGCAATAATGTTAAAATCAGATCAGATTTTTTTCATGCAGATTGAAAGAGAAAACGTGACGCACGGAGGTGAACAATGATACATCTCATTTTTTTCTGTGCTCCATGTAACTCCTCCCTAAATCTTCCTTTTGATGCTCCCGAAAAAACAAGCTGACACACTTGGCACAAATACTTGAGCAAAGTCCTTGATACACTGATGCAAAGAGGAGCAACACAAAAGTATGCAATTTGTTCCAATCTGTCTCCAAAACTGCTGCCGTGCAATGACACGCAGGGTTCTAAAATGTTACGTATGAAGGAATTGCATACATAAAAGATATTTTAACTTGCAAAATTAGAGGACAAGAACTTTTACAGATTTATTTATCTGGGTATTTTCTTATTGTACCCTTTATGTATAGTCAAGTCCCCTTCGGCTACTAATTCTCTGGCCCCTTTAGCACTGTAAGTCCCAGTAAAGAGTGGGCAGTGTTGGGAACAAATCCTACAGGGCCTGGTTGTATTGTTATATGTGTGTTACCTGATAAAGTTCTGGAATAGCATGGTAATAGAAGGAGGGACTATGACTGATAGGAGGCCGATTTATAAGCCACTCCCCTGGGAAGGAGGGGGTTTCCCTCTAGAGGTTAGAATAAGGGTTCTGGGAGTTAGTTCTGTGCTGCCCTCCCTGCTATGAGGACGCAGAAGTAAGTTTCTCCTGGACAGAAGTGGGCTGAGGCCTTGCCCTGTTAGGGGAAGGTATGATGAGGAAGGGTGCCCAGGACCTCAAAACCCAGGGTTCTTTCTTCAGGGAATGCAACCTGTAATATCAATGATGTACGCAATAAATCCCAGTTTTACCCTCTCTGGTGTGATGTCTGGAGTGTGAATACCAAGAAGAGTTGCCTGTGAGGTTCATCCTGGCTGCACCAGGATCCTCCTGTGCTGGAGGCGCTGCGCTGACCGACAAACCATTCTTGATAACCTGTCCTGATGCCTCCCTACACTATCGCGGAGATCTCAGGCCTTCTGTTCTACCTAACAGGTATGCACCCACACCAGAATACACCGGTGGCTACATGATCTCACTTAGAATGGGGGAAAAGATGCTATACTGCTGCGGCCGAGTTTATTCGAGCATTTGCCCATTCTCGGCCGCAGCAGTAACCTGGCGCGCGCCAGAGGGTGCCGGGCGCACGCCGAAGACACGGAGGAGCGCCCTCCGATCGGGGCTTTCTCCCTCCCGCTGCCGGGTCCGCCGGGTCCCCCGGAACCCCCTGCCGCCGTCCCCCACATCGCGGGACACCAGGGCTCCCTCGGGGAGCCCTGGACGCGCGTGCAGGGGGCGCAGGCACCCGATGACGCGTGACCGCGCGTCGATGACGCGCGGCACGCCGAGGGAGTGCGGCTAGCATGCCGGGGCATCCCCAGGCTTGCGGAGCTAGCCGCACTCAAATAAAATGTGCCGCCTCTGTATAAGTTTGCTTGTGATTTGGGTATTGTCAACGCATTAATTACAATGATAAACATTTGCTATTTTTAACAGTGGAGCAAGTTCAGAACTATAATGTATTTGTTTTGAAGTTAATCCCACATGTATTTTGCCAAAACTGAGTTTGTATTTGGTGTAAATCACAAACTATAGATTATTTAAGCACGTTGATGTCCAATGGGACATCACATATTCATGGTCTCTTTGAACATTTCAGTTAATTTACTGCCACTCTAAAGATGTAAACAGTATGTTTCCACAAAGCAAAGGAGAAAATTTAGACTGAAATGCATTCGGCCTCATTCATCACGTTTGAAAAGGATTTGCACTATTCCAAAGGCCTGTGCATCAAGCTTCACACATGTCCATTTGCCATTAAATCATTATATCAACGTATAAAAGTTATTTGTGACTTAAAATGTCGCTATAAAATCATTGATCAATCCCCCCCCCCCCGTTTAGTAAATATTTGCAGTAGGTCATACCACATAGCATGAAAAATACAATAGCAGAAAGTGATTTTTTAAAGAAAATGTGTAATATTAATTTTGAACTTACAATAGTCACACTTATCAGTAGATCATATTTTAATATCTCTTCTTATAAAAATAAAGTTACATGAAATGTTTTAAATTTATTTATATGGATTACATGTTAACTATATCAACGATGAAAGCTGTTAATCAATTTAAAAAACAACAATAGTTTTAATTAGAGATGAGCGAATTCAGGGGGGGGGGAAATAGACCCCCTTTAGGTCCCACATTTTTGATAACTCTGAACTTCAGGTTACAACGTACCCAGGGTCGAGAAAAAAAGGATGCAAAACCTTGTTTCCGCTTCTGTATCGTGATCATAGGAGGGAAGGTGATTGGTTAGTTTGGAAGGAGGTGAGAAGGAGAAAGGATGGGATGATAGAGAAGACCAGTGGCTGCAATGGAGATGGTCGGAGGAGGCCCAGAAGTCTACTGACAAGGGTCCAAGCAGATTGTCTGTGAGGGCTTTGGAAGGCAGCGTGGCCCTATGATCGGTTGAGGCTAGTGGAGCAGTGGAACAAGTAGCTGCAGGGCTGGTGCTCGGTCTACTAAATTCAGGTAAAGGGGGCCGGGGGGAGTACTAAGTGGGGCTGCTAAGGTGAAAGGGGGCAGGTTATCAGAGGTTTTAGATTCACTTTGGGAGTGTGATAGTGCTTGTGTCAGACCAGGAAGCCAACCCGCGGGGCTGGGACAGGATATGAAGACTGATCACAGGCCTTGGGACAGAGTCCTGATAGAGAACACAATCCGTCCGGGTCACAGTCCAAGGTCAGGGCATGGTGTTGACACTGTAGTCAGGGTCACGGTCCAAGTTCAGGGTGGACAGAATACAAAAGCAGAATCTGAGTCCACGCAGTAGGCCAGGGTAGGCAGAAGGTAAGGTAAAGTCCAGGGCAATCCAAGGTCAGAAGCTCTAACAGGGAATAGGAAACAAACACAGACTCAAGGAAACAGGCACCTTGCTTAGGCACTGGCTGGATGTAAATGGCTGTTACATAAAGCTACATCTTGAGTTAGGTCGAGTGAAGCCACTTCCTGGTTTTCAATCATCTTGGTTAAGGCAACGCATACCCATATTTTGGTCATGTGAGATGAGTGTGTTAAATGATCTGGCAGATAGGGGGGGGGGACAGGTCGCCGACTGGGAATAGGGGGTGAGGGCTGCATGTTGGACACCAGGTCCTGGTTCAGGTGTTTAGAGTGTAAGTCCAGGGATGGGAATCAGCATTTCTCAAGTGGAGTCAGCAGCAGTCAAGGTGTCAGGGGCTCCAGTTTTAACAGCTTTGGGGGCAAGGGAAGTGGTAGAGGCCAGTAGTGTATGCCCCCTTTTAAAGTCTATCTGGCAGCGCAGGGCACTAATCTTATCTTAGGCAGGGAGTGTGTTGGGCTTTCAATGAAGGAAAGTACAAGTGTGGAGTAAATTGCCGCTTCCAACATTAGTGCATATTCAGCTGAAGGGAAGAGCACAACACTTCCAGATATTTTAGGAAAGGAAGTCAACTATAGTGAGGGTAGATGAGATATGTTATTGGCTTCACCTTACCCAAAGAAGTGGCTACACAGAGTTTCGGACGGGTTTTGGATTCCGTTCAGGGACGAGTGTGGTCAATTTATGATCAGTACCTGAACTTCTGGGGGTAGTAAGGGCAAAGCTGGGGAAGGATGTGGCTTTAGTATGCATGGATGGTCCATTTAAAGATCCCCCTGTGCCAGGGTTGAGGTTGACTCTGCTGGGTGTGGTGCCCAAAAAAGAGCCCAAGTTCCACTTGACCAACTACCTGTCATACCCAAAGGGGGTAGCAATCAATGACACCATAAATAAGGACCATTGTCGAGTGACTTAGTCATCCTTTGACAGGGAGGTCCAGCTGGTTAGGCATTATAGTTTTTGATCTGTAATGGCCAATGTTGAATCAGTATTCCAATTGTTTCCAGTGCACAGACTGTTTTCATTTAGTAGGTTCTTTTTTTGTTGATTTGTTTTTGCCAATGGGCTTTTCCATTTCTTGTTTTGATTTGAGACTTTGTCTGTTTTTAGAATAAGTTTTAAAGAGGAAGTTGGGTAATTTGGGGGTGATATATTATCTTATGTGTAGGTCCTGTGGGTAAGGGTCTGTGCAGGAGGTTTCTGGTGCAGTTTCAGGCAATGGATATGCATTTAAGTATCCAACTAGTGTCAGAGAAGATGAAGAGCCTGGATAAAGTCTTGATCATCTTGAGTATTGAAATTGGTTTGGTGCAGATGTTTTTTCACCTATCGGAGAGGAAGCATAGGGAGGTGGAATGGATGGTAGGGAAACCTTAAGGACCAAGAAGCTGACGCTCAGGTGGCTCCAATCGTTGTTGGGGAATTTAGCTGTCCGGTAAAGTGGGAGCAATGGAGAGTTTGAGGTGCCCACACCATTTCAAGATTCCTGTCGATGGTGTTGATGTGGTCAGAAATTATGCCATGGCTGGTTTGGAGGGGTCTCGGGACAATAATGCTGTGGACATGAGTAGGATGAAGCTCAATTGGGAGTAGCAGATCTGGTAAGGTCTTTGTTAGGTATTGCAATTTGGCATAAGGAATTGGAAGATGAGAAGGTTGGCCTTTATGGAGAGGATGGTCATCTCGCTGAAAGTTGATACATTTCATGTATGTGGTGGCAGCAAGGCAAGTTTCAGGGATCAAATGACTTCGGCATTGGAGGGATAAAGACTGGTCAGTTTTGCTCAGGTGGATAATGTGGTGGAATGGGAGGGGTTCAAAGTAGGCAGTCTTAGGTCAGGGTGCATACGGTACTCCTTAAAGGGACCCCAGGTGCTATGAATCGAGTGCTTACTGGGTCAGGGACAGCAGTGATCATTATCAGGTTTATTGTTTTGGGGCTACTTGCTGACCAGGTCAGTGGATGGATATACGAAAGGGGCAAGAACTGAAACATAACCCTTTCAAAGATAATACCCTGTATTAACTCCAATGTAGAAAGACAAGCACGAGCAACACAATGTACTTTACAAGGATCAATATGCCAAATGTCATTAAATCCCTAACACTAACCCAATATAATAAGCCTTTTATTCCATTAGCCTTGGCTAAATATTACAAAGCAATTCCGTAATCAATCGCAATTCAACAAATTCTTTGCTGTTGCTGTGCAGCTTTTAGATGGAGGCGTCTTATGATTGTGAAATGATGACAGAATAAAGAGGATTGTTAAGAGATCAAAAGCCCAAGGCAATAGTAGTACAAACTAATAGTAACTTTTGCCAGATTGAGGATGAGTGAGTCAAACTGTTTTCTATTTTTCTTCTCCAACTACTTATCCATGTCTGTCTTAGATAAATGACTACACTGGTGAATTCCTAAATTTACAGACAGTTCAAAATACTTTAACAATTTTGGAACGCTGTATTGCAAATTCTAATGTTTTTACAAATTTATTTTCTTTTTTTTGTAGTTGAAATTTTTTATTGGGTTTAATATAACAAAACAAAACATACAGTATTACATTTCAACTAGACGACAAAATAACAGTTTACAGTGATTGCAATATTCCTTTGCATTTAACAGTGCACTAAACCAATAAATAATATATTACAATTACATATACTTTAGACAATGACAAACAAAAAATGAAATTAAATGTTAAATCGATGAGTCAGATCTATCTGCATTGCATCATTTCCCGCTGCACCTTTTCCCCCCTTACCCACAGTTCCCTTTGTTGTTTCTGTGCTATACACAGGCGACACGTTTTATCCGAGCACGGCTAGCACCGCAAGCCGGGGGATGCCCCGGCGTGCTAGCCGCACTCCCTCAGCGTGCCGCGCATCACCGATGCGCGGTCACGCGTCATCGGGAGCCTGCGCCCCCTGCACGCGTGTCCCGCGATGTGGGGGACGGCGGCAGGGGGTTCCGGGGGACCCGGCGGACCCGGCAGCGGGAGGAAGAAAGCCCCGATCGGAGGGCGCTCCTCCGCTGCTTCGGCGCACGCCCGGCACCCTCCGGCGCGCGCCAGGTTACTGCTGCGGCCGAGAACGGGCAAATGCTCGAATAAACTCGGCCGCAGCAGTAGGTCCTAACCTTATCTAGGGATAGCAGACATTAGATATTTTATTATTTTCCCCCCTCATCATCTTCTGTGCCTCTCACGTACCAGACTTCTTAGTAAATACCACGACATTGTAAACTTAGGGAGAGAGTAAGGGGAGGAGAGGGGAGGGGAGGGGAAGGGAAGGGAACCCTCACTACAGCTCAACAGGTGGGTGCTTCTATCAGGGGAAATAACAGAAATATACCAGAGAAAAGAATCCCCTATCATGAGAGCACTCCAAGGAGTAGCTAAAACTTAATAGGTGACCAAGTGGTATACATTGATAGATAGCCAGGGTAGTAGCTCAACAGAGTCAGTAAAGTATTGTGATAAGGACTTAAAAACGTAACTTTATTATGAGGTTTACTAAATAAAATGGATCACAAACCTACAGTGGCGACACTGTTTATTCTAATACGGCCGTAACCGCGGTGTGGGGGAAATTTTCGGCTAGCCGGCGGCTCGTTTGGGGCTTTTCCTGGCGCGTGCGGCGCGTCACCCTGGCGCCGGTCACGTGTTCCAGGGTTCCCCGGCATCCCCGAAGGCTGCAGAGGCAGCAGGGGAAGGGGGAAGCTGCGCAAAGCTGCGCGCAGCCAGGGGGAGCAGCCAGGGGGTTCGGGGAAGGGGAGGGGAGCATTTTTATTAAGCGCGCGGGAAGGGGAAGATGCGGTTCGCTCGCGGCTCCGTTTTGGCGCCAGCCGGGCTCCAGCTGAAAAAAGCCCTGTTCATAACGGGCAAATGTGAGAATAAACTGTGTCGGTGCAGTAAATAACAGAACAATGGTGCCTAATAAACTTAGCGAATTAAAATGGGTGTGTAGCTTCAAAGGTACTCCTATAAAGTGTGTGTCACATGGGTTGGAAAGTGCTAGGTAGGCTTATCTTAAATTCATCTATAAATCAGATAAAGCATAAGTGCTTGTATGCAGTGAGACATAGGTCCACTGTATGTCTGTCTGAATGGTGAGATAACCTATTCAAAGTATATTTCCATGGACAGAATTAGCGTTCTCAATGATTGTCTTGGTAGCTGATATATTTGCTTTACCAAGATATAAAGCCAGAACAGTCTCTGAACTCACAGCACCCCAAAGTATTTAAGGGGTTATGAAACTTCTACATGAATTGGACTGAGGAGCAGTCTGTTTATGACTGGCTTAATATCTCTCTTGTGCAGTTCATTGGACTGCTGGTAAGTAATTTACACCGATATTACTTAGCCCATAAGCATAGTTGTGTAGTGTGTTTAAAACAGGTAGTTGCTAGTTGGGTATCTCTACAGCCCTCAATTGGGGTAATCCTGCAGACAGCTAATAGAGAGCCATGACTGTTAATATATCACTGCGCAACAGGACAGAGGGGCAGTCTGTTAGTGACTGGTTCAATGTCTCTCTATTTCCAGATGGTAGCCTGCAGCTGTTCTGACCTAAGGTAAGTATTAGTCACATTAATATAGCTGCCGGAGAACACAAATACCGAATATATATTAGACAGGAGAACAGTCTAATAATGACTGATCAGGTGTCTTTATAGATTGATGACATGAAACACCATGCCTATTGTGATGATTTTACATGACTGGACAGAGGAGCAGTCTGTTTGCGACTAACTCAGTGTCTCTATCATCAGGAGTCATCGGATTGCTGGTAAGTAATATATATATAAATATCAGATTAATCAAAGAGCATCAATATATAATATATTTAGACAGGTGAATAGTCTGTTAATGACTGATCAAGTGTCTTAGCAGATCTTCCTTCAAGTGGCCCTGTGGACAATCATCAAAAGCCGTTCCTGTTGACAGCCATTAAAAACCGTTCATGTTGATTTCTGTCTGAGTGACTGGACAGAGAAGCAGTCTGTTTATGACTGATTCAGTGTCTCTCTAGTCACGTTTACTCCCACCCGACACTGGACACTGAGCCCCAGTGGAACTGAAACACCCCAGAAGGAGGCGCTCATAAAGTGAAAAATAAAATACATATTCAACTTCTTAGTGCCCTTTGTCAGTATGACGAGCACTTAAGGACGTCTGATTTTGGCCTGGGAGGAAGTTTGCATTTCCCCTAATAGGCAGCAATTTAGAGATTGTGAATGATAATCCCATATTCAACCTTATTGTCTTCCATGCTGTGTAAGTGTCTCTTACCAATATATTATCTTTGATGATCTATCGCGGCAATGTTCCCCACTTTGTATGTAGTATATCTCTTAGTAGAAATAAATGAGATACATCTCACGTGTGTGCTCTAATAAAGTGCAGGTTGTGTGGGTCAAATGAATAAACAATTGAATGTGGTAGGAACAGAAATTGTATATTTATTTATAAGCAATCTTTTAGTAGGTTATATCTGTGTGTGGTGCCGATTAAGATATAATAATAACAAGTCCAGGATGTACTCTTTGATAAAGTGCCCAAGAGGTGGGAAACGCATCAGAGGATTTCTGTGCTATTTTTAATTTTGGCTATTATGCCCAATAAAGAAGATTACTTTTCTACACCTACTGCCAGCCTCATTTTTCTGTCTAGCAGTGCCCATTCCTTTCCCTTTCAACTTTAGAATATCTCTTAGGCTACACTTATAGTGCCGGCGACGGTGACAGCGATGCAATGTCGCGTCAAAGCAAATGCATTGCCGCGGGCGCATGCGCTTATAGTAAGCGTGACGCGACGGAGTGACAGCTTGGTCGCGATCGCTGGTAGTAATCTCAATTTGATATTTCCAGCGACCACAGCCTGACGTCACTGTCACCTGCACTATAAGCGTAGCCTAAGATTCATAGGCCATACCTGCTGCTGCTCTCTCTAAATTTGAGTTGAAACTTTTCTCCAATATCCAATCGCCCGCATGCCTTATAACACATACTAAATTGTACTTTCTGATATCGAGGAAATTTAGTCCCCGCCGATTCTCTGCAGGTTTTTTGTGCTATTCTGGGTCGCCCTCCTCTCCAAATGAACCTACTAAATGCTCTATTTAATTCTTTGATATCTGTATGTTTTATTAGTATTGGTAACATTTGTAAGGGGTAGAGAATTCTTGCAAAGCTGACCATTTTAATCAGTTTGCATCTCCCTGACAGGTTTAGAGGGAGGTTCTGCCACCCTTCCAGTTCCTTTATTTCCTTCTGAAAAATACTCTTAAAATTGTCTACATATAGTTTTCCCAGGTCTGCTGCAATATTTATACCTAGATATTTTATAGATTTCCTTGTCCTTTTAAAGGGTAACTTCTCATCCCATGTTACACCAGTCTTATATGTGAGGATTCATATTTCTGTTTTTGTAACATGAACTTTAAACCCTAAGAATTTACCAAATTCCCCAATAGCTTTAAATATGTTGGGCAACGCCTCCTCCGGATTACACTAGGAGCAGCAGATCGTCCGCAAATAGAGCTAGTTTAGCCTCATACTTCCCTATGTTGATTCCCTTGAAACTTTCCATAAGTCTCAGATATTCGGCCAAAGGCTAGATAACTAAATTAAAAAGCAAAGGTGACAGAGGGCACCCTTGTCTCGTACCTCTGTATAATTTAAACTTGGGTGACAGTAACCCTGCTGCCATTATTTTAGCTTTTGGATCTGCATACATTGATTGTATTATCCTATGGAAAGGTCCCTGAATCCCCACTTTTTCAAGTACCTGGAACAGATACAGTACTTCCAGCTTTCATGATCAAAAGCCTTTTCAGCGTCTATTGATATTATAATATTATTTTTTTTATATTAGATTTGGTCCAGTTTACGGCAGCTATATATTCTTTATCGGATCTCTTCCCTTTACAAATCCAGATTGATCTGGATGATCACTTTTGGTAGGGTTGATGCTAGTCTCTCTGCTAAAAGTTGAGAGGATCTTGACGTCTTGATTTAATAATGAAATTGGTCTATATGATTCTGGATTTAGTGGGTTTTCCCCTTCCTTGTGAAGAATCCCTATGAAAGCCATCTTGCCTGTTTCTAAGTATTCTTTCGTTTTTAATATATCTTTGAACGCTTCCTTAAGTGGTAGACCTATTTCCACACTTGAAGTTTTATAGAATTTGGCCCAAAACTCATCGGGCCCTGGTGCTTTGCCATTTTTAAGATTTTTAATCGACTCTGATATTTGTTCAATGGAAATTGGCGTCATTTAATCTTTGTTGATCTTCAATTGTTAATTTAGGCAATTGTAATTTTCACATGAAATCCTCCATTACCTCTGCATTTCCCTCACTCTTTCCATATAATTTTTGATAGTATTCTTGAAATGCTAAAGATATTTCTTTGGGTTTAGTTGAGATTTCCCCATTAGATTTCTATATTTTCCTTCTATGTTTAAATGATGTGTAGTTCCTGACTAAATTCCCCATTCGTTTGCCAGCTTTATTCCCATATCTATATAGATTAAAGTCTCTATATTGCATTTTTACTTAATTTCTCTGCAGCCATATCTAGCATATGTCCTTTTTTTTTTTTTTTAAATATTCCTCTTTTGTGGCCAAAGATTGTTTTAGTTTAAAGATCCTGTTTGCTTCGCTTAGCTCGTCACTAGCTTTCTTGAATTCCATGTCTATTTCCTCCCTTTTTTTTTTGAAAAGGCCATTATATCTCCCCTTACACCACCTTTGCACTTTCCCAATACAATTTTCCTTCTTTTTGGTGTGCATGGTTTTTGTCCTTGAATTGGTACCATTTGTTTAGTAGGAAAGCTTTAAACTCCTCATTGGGATATAAGTGTGAAGGGAACCTCCAAATCCTAACTGTGTGCTCTTTTGCCCAATATTTATCGCTATCCATACTGGAGCATGGTCAGAAATCAAGATGTTTTCAATGAAAGCCATACACAGGTAGGGGATTAGATTATCACTTATTAAAAAATAATCGATTCTTGAGAAGGCATTAAGAGGATGGGAGAAATAGAAGTACTCCCTCTCTATGGGATTTAGTAACCTCCAGCAGTCTGTCACCCCTAACGTTCCTGCAGAGTCTTAACACTCTTCTATCCTGGATTTAGTCCCATTTGGTGTATATTTTGCCCTGATTTGTCTAACAATGGATCTTAAGCTACATTAAAATCTCTGCCCACTATAGTATTGTTACTTTTGTCTTTCAATATTTTTTCCACTGTGCTCTTGAAAAAGCTTTAGCTATTCTCATTGGGGCCATATAGACTATAAGGGGTTATGCACTAAGCAGTGATAAGTGGGTTTTCTGGGTGCTATGCACAAAGCAGTGATAAGTGCTTTTAAGTGAGATAACTGCCTTTATAGCGTGATACTGCCTGCTGTGAGATTCACAAAGCAGTGATAATAGTGCAGTATCGTGCTATAATGGCTACTTTAAAGCACTTATCACTGCTTTGTGAATCTCACAGAAGGCAGTATCGCTCTATAAAGGCATTTATCTCACTTAAAAGACTTATCACTGCTTAGTGCATAACCCCCTAAATGTTTAATTCGGTTTTGTGTATTTTTACTCTGCATAGCACCAGTCTCCCTGTTGTGTCCCCAGAGGAAGTTATTATTTCCCGGGGCAATGCTTTATTAATTAGAATTGCTACACCTCCCTTCTTTCCCACTGCTGGGGAATAAATACATTCTCCCATCAAGGCCCGCTTAAGTTTTTTTATTTTCGTCTTCATTCAGGTGCGTTTCCAGAACTAGTGCAATATCTGTTCTTAATTTTTTCAGGTGTCTGAGAATTTTGTTTCTTTTTATTGGAGAATTTATGCCCTGTAGGTTCCAAGAGACTATTTTCATGTACATTTTAGTGCGTGTTTGTGAGTATTTACTTGCGGTTCTCCTGCTGCCTTTGTGGGTTTCTTACTCTCTGTTCTACAGCGCTCCATGCATGCTGTCCTGCCATGCATGCAGTCCTGTTATTACTTTTGCTGCTGATGACCTTAATTCCATGAACTGAAACATCTGACAATACTATAACATAACACACACATAAAAAGAAAAAACATGAACTAAACGTCACTTGTATTGACTTTCCATTTTTCCAGGAGTAGCCCCTGCCTCCATCCTATTGTGATACTTCACTCCTCCCGCTCCGCCATATAATATATATCCTTCAATTTATGCCTGGCTAATAAGCTTTTGGATTTCTAACTCCTTGTTAGGCCTTATTAACCTGTTATACCACTTACCGCCTACTTATATAAACATATTTAACTGCTGCTCTTATTAGCATAACTCACCTAGCTTGGCCTTGAACTTCAGCCTTCCCCAATAACTGTTAACAAGGCAATTCATCTAGTCCCCTCTACTCCACAAACTTTTCCCTCGTTCAATCTTTTATCTCAGGATACCCTAAGAAGTACTTTTAGTCCTTTGCACCATTCCAAGTCCTCAAGATACTTTTAAATTTTGTTCTCTTGCTCTCTTTCTGGCCTCGCTCCTTTTGGGGCTTTTGTCGTTTCTTCCGTTGCTCCTTGATTCGCCTAAAGAGCCTTTATCTTTTGCCTTTGCTTTGGGTCTCTGTAAGAACTTTTCCGCTACCTCTGCCGTGTTGAACACTCTTGTTCCTGCCTCCGTGAAGACTCTCAGTATGGCAGGTTAGCTTAGTGTAATTTTGTTGTTGCCTTAAAGAGAGCGCTGCACACTTTGCTGAATTCCCTCCTTTTATCTGACACCGCTGCTGCATAGTCTTGGAACAACAGTATCCTATGTCCCTCAAATAGTAGGCTGCCAGCACTTTTATATGAAAAATAAAAATGAAAAATAAAATGCAATCCCTGGCACTATTGGAGAAGGGATTATATTACCAATAGATAAAGTCCAAAGATAAATGTATCAGTCTTTCAGTCTGGATCACAGTCCCACAACAAATCCCAGTGGTGTCTTGATATCCTAGAGAAATTGAAGAAAACACACAACCATTGCGCAGTACCAAAAAGATGTTTGGATCCCTTATCCCAGAAAAAAGCATTCTTACAAGAAGACAGGTTGGAAAGTTCGGTGGATAGAAACTGTGCTTGCTTCAAAGGCTTTCTTACACCAGACCCCTCACAATGTACTCCCAGTCTTCTGTCCCGAAATCCTCTGTGGACACACACCTCACAGATCATCCAACCAATGTGAATGAGAGAAAGACCAAATGGTGCAATATTGCTACAAATAAACTTTTACTCACACACAGTTAAAACTCAGGTAAGACACACTTACAATGTATCTTGCCTCTAAAAATGACACTAATTGCCATCCGCAACATGAGTCAATACCGAAACCAGCTGGGGCAGCACTGGATCAGCGTCCTCCTCCTCCGCTCGTGGCCACGGGCGTTCGGACGCTGCCTGATGTCACTGCTCCTCTCCGGTGCCGTCTCACGCAGTGGACTAAAAATCTCTTAGGCTCCACCCTACGCGTTTAATAACCGCCCGGTTACTTCCTCAGGGGATTTGGAGCCATGTTCTATTACCCCCCCCTATATACCTCCTTGATTGGCATTTAAACCTTTCATTACTGGGCTAAACAGATTATTGGTCTAATTGGCAGTGTGTTACTTTCATGATTTTAGACATACACAAGGGTCATGACACTGACAATAATGCACACATATACAAATCTTAGAAATATATAAGAGAGAAAGAGCAAACTTTTACATACATATATATTAAAAACTGTTATAAACCATACCAAATAAAAATGAGATACCTTACAGAGCCAGATTGAACTATATCTCACCCTACTCTATTAAAAAAGATGTCGGGTCGAAATCAATGTTAAGTCCGTTAGGTACTAGTGTTTTAAGAGTATAAATCCAGAAACTTTCTCTTTTTGACAACTCATTTAGTCGATTACCTCCTCTCCAGTTAGCCTTTGGATACTCTATTCCTCTACAACTGAGACCCTGGGGGTTTTGCCCATGTTTTAATTTAAAATGATTGCAGACACACAGTGTCTCCAAGCTCCTTTTTATATTATATACATGTTCCGCTAGGCGTCTTTTGAGGGGTCTCCCCGTTCTGCCCACATATTGGAGCCCGCAAGGGCACTCCAATAAATATAAACAGAAAGAGGTTTTGCAGTTTATCAATGTTTCAATCTCGTATTTTCTCCCAGTGACATTTGATTGAAATTGTTTACATTTAACACCAAACCCACATCCAATACATTTATTGCATGTAAAAAATCCCTTGCATAAATAATTAGGTGATGAATTCTCGTGTACATCCTTATTAGTGTAGCTTGGGTTCATTTGATCACACATTGATCTCAGTAATAAAAAAAGTAGTATTGCTGAGTGATTTAAATATTAACCTTAAGCGAGTAGGGCTACAACTTCAAGTTTAATGTGTTATTTTGGGAAATACTGAAGTGCACATCATTATCAATATCGACCTCCAGTGAGAGACTGTTACAAATACTAAACGTTACAGAAAGTAAACCTGTATTTTCCCATATTATGCTTGGTGTTAATACATGCTTCAATGCAGACAGAGCCTATCTTTAATTCATGCCATTATCAAAATCTGTAAATTCAGTCTCCAGCAGGTAGCAGTAATGTGTTTGCTAAACTTGTGTTGAAAGACAAAGTATATGATACCATGGTAACCACAAAACAGAGTACTAAAACATCTTGGGAGTTCAAAGAAAGATCATGGCAAAATAATAAAAGAGCTAATGTGTTCTGCAGCGACATGAGAAGTGTAGCCGAGCCCCCTTACCTCCGGTGCGGGGAGGCTGCGGGTTAGTCGAAGCTGGCGTAGCTTGCAGCGGTCCCAGCATACAGGGAGCCACCATCTTAGATATAGCGCATGCAAAGTGTTACGTGCGGTGCATGCGCTGTGCCAGTGTGGCCGCCAATTTGTGATCGTGCATGCGCAACAGATCTGTCATGATCTGGCCTAGGCCAGCCCCTGTGACATACCTAGCGACGTCAATAGTGATGCGCATCAATCGCAACCTGCGCACAGGCGCCGCACTGCTAGGAAGGGAAATACCGAAGGGACCGTCTCCAGGCTCCATTCCCATGACGACATGGGCAACGCACGGCGCACGCTAGCTACACACAGACGCCGCACAGACACAGGCAAGCATGGGGTTAATTCACTCAACTATTCCACAACTGCTACTCCCTCCACCCCTGCATATCAGTACACAGTATTCCTGTGATTACTTATTGCTCACAGCCTCCTGCTGCTTCTCCATTGGCTGCTTGTTCCTTATAGCTCAGTCAGACCTCTTGCAAACTGGCTGAGCATAAACTCTGTTCTAGTGACTTGTGCTTACCTCAAGCTTCCTGTGGCCCTGCCTTTGTCTTGTTTACTTCTTGTATTTTTGACCACAGCTTGCACCCAGACCCCTTCCTTCTCTGATCCCTGGATCATGGCTATGGACACAACGATTCTACATTCTATATCCCTGGACCCCAGCACCGCACAACGACAATCCGATCTCTTCAATCCTAGACCACGGCAAGGACCTCGACCAATCAGACTTCTCCTACCCTGACCCAGCTACACAACTACCACTCTGCACTCCAGACGTGGCTGCTCGGTTGTAGGTCGGTGGCTACTGATATCCCTACCTCAGCCTCGCAGTCCTGCCTTGATTGTGGTGAGCACAAGTTACCTGAACGAGGCACGCATGCGCAGTTACCTGGAGTTGTGGCGGCCATCATAGAAGACTCTGCAAGCAACTACATGTCCCAGGAGCCGTAGGGGTGTTGCAGAGATAGGGTTTTGGTGCGAACCAAGTACGCACTCAGTGTCATGACTACATGCCCGTCACGAAAAAACAGACAATATAAAATATATATGCCTGTCACGAAAAAACAGACAATATATCTAATTACCGGGCAAGATTGAACAAGATTAGGATATAGTAAACTGAATGAGTTTATTTCCTATGAGCAGAACAGACAATACATCAAGCAAATAACATTACAGAAATATTTACACTTACTGGGGCGTGATAAGGAGATATTCAGCCGAATAGCAGCTCCTTAAGTTGTTACAATCACGACAAGCACAGGAATAAGGGGTGTATGCAACTATATAGACGCAGGCCCCCATTCCTAAAATGGCAGTTCAGTTATTGGTGAACAATTACCTTGTCCCAATCACAGGTTGACAGGTAACGCGAGAAGCAGGGTTTACCCAGCCCCTCATTAATACACCCCTCCCCTGTTCTTACTTGGACATCCCATTTATAAAAAAAATATGGCCACAGATCTTGGTGCCGTTCTGTCTTGCAAAATGCTTATTGGGCAGAGATAGTTCCTGAAAGGGTATTACATGTAACACGTCACAATGGTTAGAGTCCATCTGGGAGATCTGGCTGCATATGCAATGCGGCGAGTCACCTCCATTGATGTGCAGGTCTTTTCTCACCTCTGACTACCCTCCACAGGGGGCCGAGGAGTAAAGTACCTCACATTGCCTTTCAAGTATCCTCCTTTGATTGTACAATTACACATCAAAGCTGTCATCTGGCAAGCTTTTTGTCCTATGTCCAAAGTTATAGTAAAAACAGCGATAACTCATAACTATATTTCCTATATATTAAATCAGATTAACAATAGGTAGGCAACACATGTTCTTGGCAGGGTACAACATATCCAAATTTCCCCTTTCTAGCATATATAAAGCCAAAGTTCTAATTTTTTACACTTTACCCATTGTATTGTATTGTATTGTATGTATTGTATGTCTTTATTTATATAGCGCCATTAATGTACATAGCGCTTCACAGCAGTAATACATGTGATAATCCAATAAATAACAGATAATATAAATAACAGATCATGGGAATAAGTGCTTTAGACATTAAGGAAGAGGAGTCCCTGCTCCGAGGAGCTTACAGTCTAATTGGTAGGTAGGGAGTACGTACAGAGACAGTAGGAGGGAGTTCTGGTAAGTGCGTCTGCAGGGGGCCAAGCTTTATGTGCCATGTGTTCAGAATAGCCACAGTGCTATTCATATGCTTCTTTAAGCAAGTGTGTCTTAAGGTGGGTCTTAAAGGTGGATAGAGAGGGTGCTAGTCCGGTACTGAGGGGAAGGGCATTCCAGAGGTGAGGGGCAGTCAATGAAAAAGGTTTAAGGCGGGAGAGGGCTTTAGATACAAAGGGGGTAGAAAGAAGACATCCTTGAGAAGAACGCAAGAGTCTGGATGGTGCATAACGAGAAATTAGGGCTGAGATGTAAGGAGGGGCAGAAGAATGTAAAGCTTTAAAAGTGAGGAGAAGAATGGAGTGTGAGATGCGGGATTTGATCGGAAGCCAGGAGAGGGATTTCATGAAGGGAGATGCTGAGACAGATCTAGGACAGAGTAGAGTGATTCTGACAGCAGCGTTAAGGATAGATTGTAGGGGAGACAGGTGAGAGGCAGGAAGGCCGGACAGCAGGAGGTTACAGTAATCAAGACGGGAGAGAATGAGGGCCTGAGTCAGAGTTTTAGCAGTCGAGCAACAGAGGAAAGGGCGTATCTTTGTTATATTGCGGAGGAAAAAGCGACAGGTTTTAGAAATGTTTTGAATGTGAGGGGCAAATGTGAGAGAGGTGTCGAGTGTGACCCCAAGGCAGCGTGCTTGGGCTACTGGGTGAATGATCATAGTTCCAACAGTAATGTGGAAGGAGGTAGTAGGGCCAGGTTTGGGAGGAAGTATGATGAGCTCTGTTTTAGCCATGTTGAGTTTAAGGCGGCGGAGGGCCATCCAGGATGATATAGCAGAGAGACATTCAGAAACTTTGGTTTGTACAGTAGGTGTAAGGTCTGGTGTTGAGAAATATATTTGTGTGTCGTCAGCATAGAGGTGATAATTAAACCCAAAAGATGTTATTAGGTCACCTAGAGAGAGTGTATACAGAGAAAAGAGAAGAGGTCCCAGGACAGAGCCCTGGGGTACCCCCACAGAGAGATCAATAGAGGAGGAGGAGGTGTTAGCAGAAGAGACACTGAAAGTACGATGGGAGAGGTAGGATGAGATCCAGGATAGAGCTTTGTTCCGAATGCCAAGAGTATGGAGAATGTGAAGGAGAAGAGGGTGGTCCACGGTGTCAAATGCTGCAGAGATGTCGAGTAATATGAGCAGAGTGTAATGACCTCTGTCTTTGGCAGCATGGAGGTCGTCAGTTATTTTAGTGAGGGCTGTTTCCGTGGAGTGAGCATTACGGAAGCCAGATTGTAGAGGGTCTAGGAGAGAATAGGTGTTGAGAAAATGGAGCAAGCGAGCGAATACAAGACGTTCAAGGAGTTTAGAGGCAAAAGGCAGGAGGGAGACAGGCCGATAGTTAGAAAGACAGGTAGGGTCAAGCTTGCTGTTTTTGAGACTGTTGCATGTTTGAAGGAGGATGGAAAGGTTCCAGAGCAGAGGGAGGAGTTAAAAATGTGCGTGAGCGTAGGGATTATAGTAGGAGCAAGAGGTTTTAGGAAATGGGAGGGAATGGGGTCAAGAGGGAAAGTGGTAGAGGGAGAAGAGGCGATCAACAGCGACACATCCTCCTCTGAGACAGTGGAAAAAGAGTCAAGGAAGGCAGGAGGAGAGTTAGGAAGAAGTGTAGGATGGGAGGAAGAAACAGAGGGGATGTTCTGACGTATGGATTCCACCTTTTCCTTAAAATAGTCAGCAAAGTCCTGAGCGGAGATGGAGGAAGGAGAGGCAGCTGAGGGTGGTTTGAGTAGAGTATCAAAGACAGAGAACAGTCGGCGTGGGTTAGACTTGTGCATGTTGATTAGTGCAGAAAAGTAGGCTTGTTTAGCTTGCGAGAGGGCAGAGTTGAAACAGGATAGCATAAATTTGTAGTGAAGGAAGTCTGCGAGAGTATGAGATTTCCTCCAGAGGCGTTCAGAGGAACGAGTGGAGGAATGCAGCATGCGCGAGTGGGAATTTAGCCAGGGTCTAGGGTTAAAAGGGCGAGTGCGGCAGAGAGAAAGCGGGGCATGTAGATCAAGAGAGGAGGACAAGGCAGAGTTGTAGTTCCTGACCAGTTTGTCAGGGTCTGTAGCAGAGCTTAGAGAGGAGAGGGAGGAGTGTAACGTGGACTCAAAGTCAGGTAAGTGAATAGAGCGCAGGTTTCTGCAGAACCGGGGGGTAGATGGAGGTGGAGAAGGGGAGAAGCGAGATAGAGAGTGAGATGAGGTGATGGTCAGAGAGAGGAAAAGGGGAAATGGAGAAATCAGAGAGAGAGAAGTTTTTAGTGAAAACCAGGTCTAAGTAGTGGCCATCCTTGTGGGTGCTGGCTGCAGTCCACTGTTGAAGGCCAAAAGAAGAGGTTAGAGAAAGAAAGCGGGAAGCCCAAGGGAGAGAGGGGTCATCAATGTGGCAATTGAAGTCCCCAAGGAGAAGAACAGGGGAGTCTGAGGAGAGGAAGAAAGAGAGCCAGGATTCAAAGTGAGAGAGAAAGGCAGAAGGGGGATGAGTAGAGGTAGGTGGGCGATACATGACCGCCACATGAACAGGGAGAGGAGAGAAGATCTGGACAGTGTGAACCTCAAAGGAGGGAAAGGCAAGAGAGGGGGGAATAGGAATAGTTCGGTAATGGCAGAGAGAGGAGAGCAGAAGCCCTACACCTCCACCCCTGCCATCAAGGCGTGGAGTGTGGGAGAAGGAAAGGCCACCATAAGAGAGGGCAGCTTCCAGAGCAGAGTCAGACTGAGTGAGCCAGGTCTCAGTTATAGCAAAGAGAAGCAGGGAGTGAGAGAGAAAGAAGTCATGCACAGAGAGGAACTTGTTAGAGAGGGAGCGAGCATTCCAAAGGGCACAGGAGAAAGGGAGAGAGGAGGGAGGGTGGCAGGGGATGGGTATGAGGTTGGAGGGGTTAACACCAGAAGGAGTAGAAGTTGTATGTGGGAGGCGAGGACGAGAGCAAGTAGAAATAAGGCAGGGACCAGGATTGGGAGAGATATCCCCAGAAGCAAGGAGTAGAAGCATTGATAGAAAGAGGATGTGTGAGGATGATTTATAGGGGTGTGTTTTAGTGCAGGGTGTATAGTTGTGTGGTGACAGAGGATGCAGGTAAGAAAGGAGTTCATGTGAACTGAGAAGTGGGGAAGAAAGGAGAGATGGAGATATATGAATAGAGTTAGAGACATAAGGAGACTGGTGGAAGGAAGTGCATAATTTGAAAATAAGTGCGGTTGCAGCAAATATAAAAAATAAAGGCGGCATCACAGCAATAGTTAAGTGTTGAGATGTGCAGTCTTAGATAGATGATATCCTCTTTTCCAACCTAGATCAAAAGCAGGAATCAGAAGCAGTAGGTGATGTCCACTTTTCCACTTCTTTTTGAACTTCCTTTTTAAACTTCATATTCTACTTGAAACATTTCTACTTAAAAGCATATCTGCTAGCAGCAATGGCTGTTAGGAGTTTACTTATATACTTTTAGAAAGTCCCCTGGTTGGCACAACAAACTTAATTAGCACATGTGAGGGTACTTAAAGCAAATGGTTTTTCTAAGGTGGGTGTTGCCTTGCCTTGCCTTGCACAAGTGTGAAAGCTGAATTAAATTAAGACAGGGGATGATTTACAGACAGACAATTGGAATATGTTTTTACCTAAAGAGAACTAAATACACGGCATGGGAGGATATCAGGATAGACAGACAATTGTCAAGGATACAATACAATTCTCCCCCTCCCTCCATGTTAATACATAACATAGCAATTAATTCTGCTGAAGCAGGGAAATGCAGATCCACATATACACAATATGGTTAACCCTTTCCCTCCCGACATGATTTATACACACACAGTAATATAAGACAGACTGCTGGGGAAATAAATCTAAGACCTGGGGCCATTCTGCTGAAGCAGGGGGATGCAGATCAACATATACACAGATCCCATTAACCCCTCATACCCGATCATTACACTCAGTCAGAAGGTGGACGGCAAGGGGAGAGGACGTGTTCAAGGTGCCAGTAGACCCTGAACTAGTTATGGTGTGTTACTCGGGCGCTATCTCTAACCGTCACTTGGTTAATGGATATGTATTTTAAAGATGTGAAGGGTATAATACAACCTTAATCGGAGTTCTCTTGAAAAGTCCTCGTGTGACTCAAATTACCCCACTAGGGTCTATCCTGGACCCTTGGTATATATGAAACAAAAGAAGAGATGGGGGAGCACAATGTGAGGGGGATGTAATAACTTTCGCTGACGGTCAATATGGTGTTTAAGACTCTATTGATCCCTCATAGAAAGAAAAACTCCTTGGATAGGGAGTTTGTGTGATCACAGGGTTTAGATGGAAAAATAAATAAATAAACTTACACAGCCTTGTGTAAGTTGTATCCCATCAAGGTTTCTTTTACTTCTTTTCGTGTCTTGTTTCTGAATGGTGGTACTTCTTTCTTTCTGGTCCTTTTTTTCTCCTTTGGGTCTGTGGGTTCTTGACTGTAGTTCGCCTCTCGTGCGGATGTAAGTGTAAACAATAAAAGAAGGCAATTAGGCATATGCATACACAGGTCTGCTGCGGTATGGGGGTGGAGCAATATGATATTGCATGTATCCAATACTGATAAATAATATCCCACTCACACGGCCTAATGTGAGTGATCTCTTATATCTGTATCTTGTCAGCACCAATATGATTAACAGATAACATGCAGCCAATGACCAGGGCTCAAACGTTCAAACCTGGTGGAGGAGGGATAAGGGGATGTACCAAAATACTCACACGGGCCAGTGTGAGCGCACACTCATAAAGGTATCTTTGATACTCCAGTAGCAATGGTAGTAGGTAAACACCTAAGGGCTATACACAATCTAAAATGGACTCAGGGACACTGTACACTATGGGAGGTGAAATCTTTATTTAAACTGGCATAGGATAAGCAATAAACACCTTAAAACAATTTAAAACAATAAGGGGGTAGGAGATATAAAACAAAGAAGCCACTTCTGCTTCTTAGATAGGGAAAATAAAACAGCAAAAGGAAATGGTTGGTGGTTAGTGGGCACAAAGTCTCTTTTCTCCGCGTCCGGATGAAGAGAGTTTCCACTGCACCTCCGGTTCCTCACTGAGTGCTGCACGGTTCCAAAAGTCGATGAGCTACGCGTTTCACCCTGAACAGGGCTTCCTCAGGCTCGTGAAAGGTGGAGTGGCTGGTTTTTAGTCCCTTTAAATAGGCACCGGTTCTATCCTCCATGATTGGTAATTGGCTTCTGGCTCCCTGCTCGACGGAGGGTCGCCATCTTGATTGATGCGTGTGATGCAGGATGCTTAACAGAAGAAAGATTACGGGAAAAATTACATAGAACACTATGGGACTACGGACTGATCTCCAAAGCGCATGCGCAGTGATTCATGCAGGAACCCTTTCAACCACGAGGGCGCAAACCACTGACGTCATACCGAGCGCCCAACACAGGAAGCACACGCATCAATCAAGATGGCGGCCCTCCGTCGAGCAGGGAGCCAGAAGCCAATTACCAATCATGGAGGATAGAACCGGTGCCTATTTAAAGGGACTAAAAACCAGCCACTCCACCTTTCACGAGCCTGAGGAAGCCCTGTTGAGGGTGAAACGCGTAGCTCATCGACTTTTGGAACCGTGCAGCACTCAGTGAGGAACCGGAGGTGCAGTGGAAACTCTCTTCATCCGGACGCGGAGAAAAGAGACTTTGTGCCCACTAACCACCAACCATTTCCTTTTGCTGTTTTATTTTCCCTATCTAAGAAGCAGCAGTGGCTTCTTTGTTTTATATCCCCTACCCCCTTATTGTTTTAAATTGTTTTAAGGTGTTTATTGCTTATCCTATGCCAGTTTAAATAAAGATTTCACCTCCCATAGTGTACAGTGTCCCTGAATCCATTTTAGATTGTGTATAGCCCTTAGGTGTTTACCTACTACCATTGCTACTGGAGTATCAAAGATACCTTTATGAGTGTGCGCTCACACTGGCCCGTGTGAGTATTTTGGTACATCCCCTTATCCCTCCTCCACCAGGTTTGAACGTTTGAGCCCTGGTCATTGGCTGCATGTTATCTGTTAATCATATTGGTGCTGACAAGATACAGATATAAGAGAACACTCACATTAGGCCGTGTGAGTGGGATATTATTTATCAGTATTGGATACATGCAATATCATATTGCTCCACCCCCATACCGCAGCAGACCTGTGTATGCATATGCCTAATTGCCTTCTTTTATTGTTTACACTTACATCCGCACGAGAGGCGAACTACAGTCAAGAACCCACAGACCCAAAGGAGAAAAAAAGGACCAGAAAGAAAGAAGTACCACCATTCAGAAACAAGACACGAAAAGAAGTAAAAGAAACCTTGATGGGATACAACTTACACAAGGCCGTGTAAGTTTATTTATTTATTTTTCCATCTAAACCCTGTGATCACACAAACTCCCTATCCAAGGAGTTTTTCTTTCTATGAGGGATCAATAGAGTCTTAAACACCATATTGACCGTCAGCGAAAGTTATTACATCCCCCTCACATTGTGCTCCCCCATCTCTTCTTTTGTTTCAGACCCTGAACTAGGCCAGATCTCCCTTGCAGTCCCCAGCTAGGCCCCTGAGCCCTGTTAGATTGGGTGTGCTGTAGGGAAGGCCCCAGATAGGGATGCTTCCCCTTAGTGCACAGCAGTAGTAGTGCAGCGGTGACCAGACAGCCACACAGCAATCTGTGACTTGCGGTCTTGGACCAGACCACAGGCCACACTATAAACTCTAATGGTGAGACCCTCCAGCTTTAGCTCGTCCCACACAGTGGACTGTATAAGGTGAGAGGGGGATTTGCAGGCCCCACACAGTGAGACTTGACTGATCCTTTACTGATGGTGACACCTGGGAGGTATTATAAGTGCACCAGCGAGATACACAGGGGTAGCGCTAGTCTACATACACTTTGGGCAGGACTGCCTTATGGACACTGGGTGTTTAGGTGCTTAGGGCACCCTAGTACTTTGGGGAAACCACGCCGGGTGTGGTGATATTGTGTGGGTCTTTTTGTATTGTGTTAATATGTGCATATGCTAGAAAATCAGTTATATATACCTGGGTGTGTATTAATCACTGTAATTGGTTTCTCTGAAGGGTTATCCCGTGCTCTATGATCCCTACCTGGTGGAGGTGCTGTACCAAGGAGGAAAGAGCTCAACCCAGGCTCACAGTGGCAGAGGATTAGGCCTCCTGTGAGCCATACATATAATCAGCACGCTTAGTGCCCTTAGTCATAGTGAAAGGGGGTTACAGAAGCATGTTGATTTGTCATGGCAGGGTGCACAAACATTTCTTGCTGCGCCCCCCCTGCCAGCTCTCCTCAGTTGTTGTGCCCCTCCCCCCTTACCTTGGTGCGGTGTCAAACGATGCTGCGGGGTCATGTGATGTCACGTCACATGACCCGCAGCATAATTTTATGTCACGTTACCATGGAGACCATGACGTCATATGACCCGCGGCATCATTTGACGCTGCATTGCCATGGTCATGAAGCCATCTGAATCTGGGTAAGTAGAGGTTGCAGAGGCCTCGCACAGTTCTCCGGCATTTCATTGAATGCCTTGGGTAAGAACACGGAACCTCTGCAACCACCTGCACCCCCAAAAAAATCCCATGCCTCCCCAGTTTGCACACCCGTGGTCTACTGTGCCACCAAGTGCAAACATCACACAGTAGATAAAAATAAATGTTGAAGGTACATTTCCGTTTAATCAGTCAAATCATCTCTGTATTTTATGTCTTGCCTTCTTTTTTTTTCTGCAACAGTTAGATGCTGTGTTATTTCAAAGGCAGAACAGGCATGTTGGTCCTTTATGAGACATATGTATGAACCCTGAAGTACTGTATTGTCTGTGCACTAAAGAGATGTGACTTTTTATTTTTTGCTATACATTGATTGCGTGCCTGTTTGTAGCCTACTACTGTACTAACTTCACAATAAGAAGTCATCATTCAAGCTGAAGCTGATGAGCCTGACAGGTCAACGGACAATATATTAAATTTATCAATAAATTAGCTTGCTTATACTAAAGATCTATAACATACTATAAATGGGAGAAACATCAAAAACAATTCATGCTGTAATAAAACATTAATATAGCTATTCCATTATCATTTTGCTGCCATGTGTAAATACTACTGATTCCCTAGTTTCCAATAAAATATCACATACTTTTTTTGCAACTTTTTATTTATTTAAGTTTTCAAGAATGGGGGGGGGGGTAGGGGGGTTCAGGAAAGAAAGAGAAAAGTGGGTGGGGAGGGTAGTACCACCAAATAACAAACACCCAGCCATAAACAAACAAAAAGGTGGTTGTTTAGTGCTCAGAAACTATACCGTTAGGTCAGCGTTTCCCAAACTTTTTTTTCCGTGACCCGGTTATTTTTGAACTTCTCCTTAGTGAACCATTAAAAATGTATCGCCTATAGGTAAAATAAAACAGTTATGAATGTCCATACAGTTTTCATATATTCGCCTAATCACCTCTATTCTCCTCCCCCCCCCCATCTCCTTCTGACCTACACAGACGCACACAGTCACTGACCTACAGATACCCACACAGACAGACCTGCACAGACACAGCCACTGCTGGCCTGCACAGATACACACAGAGCCACTGATACACACACACACACACAAACACACACACAGATACACAAAGTAAGTACAGAGGCAGCGACTGATGTGAGTGACTGGGGGTGGGGGCGGGGGAGAGAGGAAAGGCCGACGATCCAAGCAGATGGCTCCCCGCCTCCCCCTGCACCCACCGCCCACGACTGCGCACCAAAACTGCACGCCCCCATCTCCCGCACCAAGGGGACGGGAGCACCAGGACAGGAGGCACCAGTCCACCCCCGCTACGACCTCCTATCATGCCGGGCGGGCAGCTGCGGGAGCAGGGGTGGGAGGGGGGGTGACACCGTGGTCAGCCTCACTGCGACCTGGCAATTTTGCTTCCGTGGCCCGGTGCCGGGTCGCGACCCACCATTTGGGAAACGCTGCCTTAGGTGATCAGTGTAAATGCACAGTGGTTAGACAAAACTGGAGGGGAGCAGCAGGGAGGAGAGGGGAGGGAAAGATTTGAGCAAGGAGTATGTATTCTACCTTGTAGGTATACTGTATCTGCATGCTTGATAAAGGGTAATAACACTGAGATAACTATACCACAGTGTATGACATGAACCACACAATGGAACCTTCATCAAGGCAGGCAATATAAATATCTGATGGAGAGTCAACACCTTATTGTATGGTGTCTCAAGTGGTAGAGACAAAATAGTCAGCTGAGATTTCAGACTAGTATATGGTACATATAGCCAAACCAAAAGTTCTGTCCCAAATAGAGTCACTTGCAGTTGTTGCAGTCCCAATATAGGGATGATAAATCCTTTAATAGATCCTCAAACAAAAACAAAAAAAGGGCGCAAGTGATCCAAATGAATACTTTATAAAGTGGAATAAGATCAAATAGATATCTCCATGAATGTGTAGAACAAAGAACAGGATAAATTACCTGATATAAAGTTGAAGCCCAACTCAAGGGCATGTGCAGTGTCTCCTCCATCTGGCAGTTCGCCACATGTCCCTGGTAAACTCAATGGGAAGCTGGTGCCGGAGTATACCGCTACACCGTCTCCCTGCTGAAGCGCCACTCATCCTTGCGCTGGACACCAAGGGTCGTGCTCGTTGCTGGGACAAAAATGATGTTGCGACTGGCGTGCTCCTCTCTCCCTCCACTGGAACTCTGATATGACGTAACTTCCACTCGTATCAGGTTTGACGTTTCTGGGGATTCCCTTGGGCTACTGTATGCGCTGCATCTAGCTGACAGCAACACAAACACAGAAGCTGCTGTGCTGCAAGGACTGTGAATAACTGGAACGTGCAGACGGACCCTCACCAGTTATAAACACTTAGTTATTAAGATCTGGTTTACACTGTCAGATATCAAAAGGAGAAACACGAGAAGAAAAAAAATAAAATAAATTATACGTCTTCCGTTATTTCACTTTGACTACCCAAGTGAGACTTTCATCCACCATTTCTAAATCAATATCTCCCCACCAGAGATATGAATCTATACCCTCTAAATAATTATTTATCTATTGAACTAGAGATCACATACTTTTCTGTGATCAGCTTCTGGATCATAACCAAGTACAGTATCTCTGTACCGCAGGGCAAAACTACCAGACATTAGTCATGTCCCCTATCTGAACAGAATTCCTCCAACACTTATCTGAGGTATCTGGCTCAACTGTTTTGGGAATAAGGTACCACCCAATTAATATTGTATAGATGTTCTCCTTTGTCTTTGTATATAAAGAGTTCTTTGATGTATTATTCCAAATGTCCTCCCAATCCTCATTCAAAATATCGATTTGGAGATCAATTGTCTACTTATTGAACAATGCTTGTTGCTTTGTTGCATTGTATCTGCATACTTTTACCATGGAACATACAGTATATATTACATGCATCATATTATTTTTTATAAAATGAATGGTGTATACATGAATTTACTGTAACACCTGCATGTTTATCTTTTGTGGATTGCACATGCCATAACAAGCTGCTTATCTTTGAGGCTGGACAGTGGATGAGCATAGTTTAAGTTGTTTTTCTTATACAGAAACTGTTTCTTAATGTCTGCTTGTCAAGTAATGCCAATTGCTATGGATATCCTACTATACTGGATACAAGCACATTTGTAATCCCAATTTGTTACATTGCTTTGATAGTGAATTAACCCATAATTTCTAAATCTTTTGTAAACATTACTGTAAAGATGTTTAAAAAATATATATGTAGTAAATACATATATACTGCTCTTGGGTTTGTGTTTTGGAAGTCTGTGTCTAATGTGTGATTTAACCGATGTACTAGCTTCACGTTGCATAGCTAGCAACCAACCTCGCACTGATGAGACCCAAAAGATCGAAACAGATGTCTGAGTAGGTTTACTGGCTATGCACATCTTTAACCCAGGCTGTGCTGCAAAGTGTGTAATACGACCGGTGGAAGCTTATACTGTAGGCTCCCATGTTAAAATGCATAAGAAGTAAAGAGTAACACACTGGGCTCATTTGCATGCCAATACCCATGGCTGTGTAACATCTTAAGTGTCACATACTGTATGAAGTGTCTGTGGAATTAATATTGGAGTTAGAATTGGAGGTGAAGAATACAAGAAGAACTGGACTCTGCACTTCAACAACAACCCTGCAACTGTGAGAACTTAACTTTCTAAATGCTCTGACAACTTGTACATCTATAGGCTCCATTTCTAATCTGCTGCTTAATCTTCAGTGCTACACTGTTCTGCCAGGTCTGATTTATACACCTTCTCTTTCAACTCCTACTCTTGAACTCCAATACCTGATAACTATCTCCTCCAATCTCTCTCCCTGCCTCTTGTTATGCCCTCCACATTTGCTGTTCTCATACCTTTGTAAACGTTCTCTTCTCACCAACTTCCCCACTCCCCTCCACATTTCTTAATTGCTCCTCCCCTGCACCTATTCATATGCCCATACACTGCACAACTATTTACACACCTCTTTCCCAACAACTTCTACACCCTAAATATAAAGCACCCCTTCAAATCCTCTGTTCAATGCCTCTCTCAACTCCTTCTTGCTGCTGGAGAGATCTCTCCTAATCCTGGACCCAGGCATGTACACATCTGCTCTCACTCACACCTCCATGCCACCTCTTTCCCTGCTAATGGTATTAACCCATCTAATTTAATACTGACCAACCTTAAAACTCACATTGCAAAAGAAGCATCACAATAGCCTGCACTCATGGCTACTGTCCCACACTCAGTCACTTCTACCAACCATTGTGGCCAAGCACTGCCATCTATTGCACTTATTCCCTCACCTGCTGTCTCTGTAAGTCTCCCAACATTCCACTTAGATTGTAAGCTCTCCAGGACAGGGATTTCCTTTCCTATTGTCTGACTTTGCTGCACTTATTGTATTATTATAATTCCATGTGTTGTATTGTCTTTGTGAAGCACTGAGTACACTGTTGGTGCTCCATACATCCATACATAATCCCTGGCTGCAGTGGAAGCACTGTTTGCTAAGCGATAATGGGGAAAGACAGGGTTGCAGACCTGGCTGAGACATGTAAATGCACAACTGGTGGTATTTTTATTTACTGTACAGTACATAATGTATCTTTAAGTATCTTTACCCACTATACATTTTGGAATGTCTGGTTTTAGGATACTGTAGCAATTCAAGCATTTGTCTTTGAAGGTAAATAACACAGTGAAGTGTGTTTATAAAAGGTATGCATTCATATGTTTCAGAAGGCCCTGTTTGTTCAAACCTACCGATTTAAATATTTTTCCATGTTGAATATACTGTGATTAATTGGCATCAACAGTGTTTAACACTGTAGGAGATGTGTGTAGAGGTTTAAACAAGGACAATGCTTTTCGAAAAATAAATCTAGACTTATATCGCCCCAGAGCTGTAACAAAAAAATAGATGCCTTTCCTAGCAAAAAGCAGCAGCAAGAAATAAAACAGTTTTTAATAGCGGATTAAAGTCTATGCGTCTGTAGACATATGTGCAGGTTCCTTGTGTCCCTATGTATCAAGGACAAGCACCTGTGGTCTGCACGACTCGGCCATCCTTGCCCAAAGTTCAGGGTTCCTGAGGTCAGAGTCCAGGCCAAATCCTCTCTATCGTCACAGTGATTGCCCCAAATTTGTTTTAGAATACTCGTTGGCACTACAGTACATGCGGTCTGCATGCCCTGGTGTCCCTAAGTAGCCAGGACATGTACATGTGGCCCATATACAGACCATGGAAGAAAGACACTTCCCTTTCCTGTCTTTTAAACCATTACCACACTCAGATGGGCTCGTCAGTAGCCCTGCCTTCCTCCAGACAGGGATTAACAACTACCTGGCTGACACCCAACAGCTCTATGTGTTAGTAACAGGCTTGCCCCTGTTACAAACAAAATTTATAGTTATTGCCCTATTCAGTAAAGACACATCGCCAGAGGTAAACATGGGTTAAGGGCCGTTTTACAGCAGCTACATTTGAGCAATATTTTAAATGCTGCATATGCAAATCAGTAATAAATTACAAATGACTAATTCACATGCTATTCATTAAACTCTGAAAACTGCCGATATTTAGCTACCGCCAAACAATATTGCAGATCTTTGCCACATACTGTTAGGTCCGGAAATAATTGAACACTGACAGTTTTCATAACTTTGGCTCTGTACTCCACCACAATGGATTTGAAATGAAACAACTGAGATGCAATAGAAGTGCAAACTTTCAGCTTTAATTCAAGGGGTTGAACAAAAATATCATATGAAACATTTAGGAATTGCAACCATTTTCATACACAGTTCCCTTATTTCAGGGGCTCAAATGTAATTAGACAAATGAACACAATCATAAATAAAATGTTCATTTTTAATACTTTGTCGAGAATCCTTTACAGGCAATGACTGCTTGAAGTCTGGAACGCATGGACATCACCAAACGCTGGGTTTCCTCCTTTGTGATGCTTTGCAAGGCCTTTACTGCAGCTGTCTTCAGTTGTTGTTTGTTCGTGGGTCTTTCTGCCTTTAGTTGTGTCTTCAGCAAGTGAAATGCATGTTCAATCGGGTTGAGATCAGGTGATTGACTCGGCCATTGCAGAATATTCCACTTCTTTGCCTTAAAAAACTCCTGGGTAGCTTTTGCAGTATGTTTTGGTTCATTGTCCATCTGTAAAGTGAAGCGCCGTCCAATCAACTTCGCTGAATTTGGCTGAACCTGAGCAGACAATATATCCCTATACACTTCAGAATTAATCCGGCTGCTTCTGTCTTCTGTCACATCATCAATAAACACTAGTGACCCAGTGCCATTGTAAGCCATGCAAGCCCATGCCATCACACTGCCTCCACCGTGTTTTACAGATGATGTGGTATGCTTCGGATCATGAGCCGTTCCAAGCCTTCTCCATACTTTTTTCTTCCCATCATTCTGGTACAGGTTGACCTTAGGTTCATCTGTCCAAAGAATGCTCTTCCAGAACTGGCTGGCATTTTTAGATATTGCTTGGCAAAGTCTAATCTGGCCTTTCTATTCTTGACGCTTATGAATGGTTTGCCCCTTGTGGTGAACCCTCTGTGTTTGCTTTCGTGAAGTCTTCTCTTTATGGTAGACTTGGATAATGCTATGCCTACCTCCTGGAAAGTGCTCTTCACTTGGATGGATGTTGTGAAGCGGTTTTTCTTTACCATGGAAAGGACCCTACGGTCATCCACCACTGTTGTCTTCCGTGGACATCCAGGCCATTATGTGTTCCAGAGCTCACCAGCGCATTCTTTTTCTCTCAGAATGTACCAAACTGTTGATTTGGCCACTCCTAATATTCCTGCAATCTCTCTGATGGATTTTCTTTTTTTTTGCAGCCTAAGGATGCCCTGTTATCTTGCATTAGCTCCTTTGACCGCATGTTGTGGGTTCACAGCAACAGCTTCCAAATGCGAATTCCACACTTGGAATCAACTCCAGACCTTTTACCTGCTTAATTGATGATGAAATAGCGAAGGAATAGCCCACACCTGTCCATGAAACATCTTTTGAGTCAATTGTCCAATTACTTTTGGTCCCTTAAAAAAGAGGGGGCTACATATTAAAGAGATGTAATTCCTAAACAATTCCTCCAATTTCAATGTGAATACCCTCAAATTAAAGCTGATAGACTGCACTTTAAGCCCGTGTTCATTATTTAACTGTAACTTGAATTTATTTTGGTACACAGTCGAAATAACAAAACTTGTATCAGTGTCCAATTATTTCCGGACCTAACTGTAACTCAGGCTGGTGCTAGGCCTATCTTGACTGTGTATAATGCCCACTATATACAGTTGTCTGAAAAAGAAAGTACACCCTCTTTGAATTCTATGGTTTTACATATCAGGACATAATAACAATCATCTGTTCCTTAGCAGGTCTTAAAATTAGATAAATACAACCTCAGATGAACAACAACACATGACATATTACACAGTGTCATAATTTATTTAACAAAAATAAAGCCAAAATGGAGAAGCCATGTGTGAAAAACTAAGTATACCTTATGATTCAATAGCTTGTAGAACCACCTTTAGCAGCAATAACTTGAAGTAATCGTTTTCTGTATGACTTTATCAGTCTCTTGCATCGTTGTGGAGGAATTTTGGCACACTCTTCTTTACAATGTTGCTTTAGTTCAATGAGGTTCGTGGGCATTTGTTTACGCACAGCTCTGTTAAGGTCCAGCCACAGCATTTCAATTGGGTTGAGGTCTGGACTTTGACTGGGCCATTGCAACACCTTGATTATTTTCTTTTTCAGTAAAAAAAAGTTTGCAATCGTGCTGCGGAATATGTTGGCGCTTTACAAATAAACGATGACAATAATAATACTCCCACACTGTTTCCTGCTGATTAACACTGATTTCTATGTTATCGCCTATTTGTATTGCTAGCTCTGTTTAACACAGAGTTATCACAATTTTGTGTATATAAATGAGATGGATCTCGCCACCCTTTCCAGATTTTTTAGACCAAATCCGATCCCCACATCAAAATATTTCTGTGAATGAAGTATTTTGTAGTGTCTCCAGTTATATATACTGTACATATCCCCTCAAACGTCCCTTCAAATAAATTAGGGAGAGATGTCTGTGCTGAAAAAGGAGCCCAACTGAGGTACCCTGGGAGATATTTAAATATACTTTGCATAACCATTAGCATTAGTCACGCTTCCAAAAAGAATTGCAATAAGAACTAGTGTATACTGAGTTGACAAACAAAAGACACCTAAATGAGTAAAATTGACTGATGTCTGAAACAACAGGATTAGAATCCAAAACATACAGACAAAAAAGAGAGCGCAAAGGAAAGACACTATAAATTAAAAATGTAATCACTGTATGTAAAATATAAACAATGTAAAAACTTACAATGACATGTAAAACACAAATCTACACAGTTCATTCCCAATGGCTGAACTAGTTGGTCCAATGTGGTCCCTCTGCTAGATGGAGAAAAAACAGAATAAAAAAAAATACAGCATAGGAGCCAGACTCAAGTACTTATGCCAAAGGAGATAGCTGAAGAGCTCCAAACAGCTTCCTCGTGGATATAGGGAATTGACGTTGGGCATCTTATGTCACAACGTCCTGTGTGATCACCATGGAGACCGTACACTTCAATGCATTTTGCGTCACTACGCTTCGTCAAGGGGTGGGTGTCCTAATCTAGGGAGGTTCTATTTGTACATAACAACCTGACCCTATTGGTCAACCTTAGAATAAAGGAAAAAATCGCTTCTTAGGGTTATACTGTAGGGCCGACGAGTATTCTAAAACAAATCTGGGGCAATCACCAACAAGACCCAGGTACATCCTGGGTACATGCTGGGTACATGCTGCAACATTTCAGTGACATTTCTGCATACATACTAATGGCCCATCGGATTAACAGCGGGGGTCCCTGGCAGTCCCATTCAAACTGAATGGGACTGCGAGGGACACCTGCTTTGTTAATCCGATGGACCATTTGTCTCTGCAGAAATGTCAGTGAAATGTTGCAGCATGTACCCAGCATGTACATGGATCATGTTGGTGATTGCCCCAGATTTTCCAAGGCATGTTTAAGGTACGTTTTAGAATATTCGCCGATGCACCTGTATACACAAATATAACAAACGGATGATACAAAACAAAAGCACAAAAAATCTTACAACAAACATTTAATGTGCAGCAAGGGATAAAAGCGCAAACCCAAACCACCTATTTAGATATAATTAATACAAATTGATATCACAATATGGGGAGATGCAGCTGGTTGAAGGGTGTTTCTAAACACCCTAAGATAGACGTCAACTCTAAAATATTAATTTGAATTAATATTAAAATGTATCTACAGAATATGCAAAAAATTGCTGACGTTTACTTCATGCTTAAGCAAACAAAAATATAAGATTTCAGGGACTTTAACCCATCCTCAGGGTTTAATGCCACAGGTAATATATATGTATATATATATATATATATATATATATATATATATACACATTCACACAGTTGTGTGAAAAAGAAAGTACACCCTCTTTGAATTCTATGGTTTTACATATCAGGACATAATAACAATCCTTCTTTAGCAGGTCTTAAAATTAGGTAAATACAACCTCAGATGAATAGCAACACACGACATATTACACCGTGTCATGATTTATTTAACAAAAATAAAGCCAAAATGGAGAAGCTATGTGTGAAAAACTAAGTATATCTTATGATTCAATAGCTTGTAGAATCACCTTTAGCAGAAATAACTTGAATTAATCATTTTCTGTATGACTTTATCAGTCTCTCACATCGTTGTGGAGGAATTTTGGTCCACTAAAATAAATAGTAATTTGCCTCCTCTCTAGTTAAAATAAAGGAATCCATTGCAATGCATAATATTTCTGCATCCTTCTACAGGTGGATGGCAACTAAGCAAAAGGGAAAAATATTGTAGGAACATCTCTACAATTATCACGGTGCTTTCCTCTTCTTCAAAATCTGCATGCAAAATAGCTTTCTCTGTTTTTCCTTCTCATGGAAGTCATGAGTAGATAAGCAATTTTATATCAAAGTAGACAAACAAATAATTGCACAATGTGATAATTGTTTTGTGGAGGTGAAGCCAATTTATAGGACAGTTTTGAATACAGCCCATCTTGTCTAGGGCTCAAAAACTGAAATTCAACTATGTATACCACTTTCTAAGGAATTTGTTATATTTCCCGATCTATAATTTTGTCATTTTTTGTTTCAGCGTTATCTAAAACTTTTTATTGAGAAATAGATTCAAATCACCAACTGCAATTTTTCTTTTTTCATTTTGTTTAGGCGGAAGAATCTATTAAAAAAAAAAAGGACCTTCTGAATTAATTGGTAGCATACACATAACAGTAGCATTTGTGACATCAGAGTTCTGAACCGTGCCAGTAATTATTACAAATCTGCCCTCTGTCTGTCATTTTTAAATCTAGAATAAAATATACATTATTATGCAGAAAATAAAATCCACCTTTTTTTAACTTTCGGCTGAGGATAAAAATATTTGGTTCTGAACACACTTTCAAATGGATTTCTTGCAAGAAAAGAATGTCAACTTTATCTTTTTTTCTCAGTAAAGGTCACACTTCTCTTTTGTGGACCATTAAACCTTTTACATAGTGTGATATAACCTTAAGTGTCATCTAGGAAGCAAGGAAGAATGATCTGGGACCAGAAATGACTTACAATCACAGCTTGTTGTAATATCCTAAGTTGTGTACTGTAACTGGAGAAGAGCTATAGTATGACTGGGATAATGGAGTAATGGTACTGTGTGCAGGAGGGGAATTGAAAAAAAGGAAACATTCTGGAAACCATGATATAATAGTTCCAGATTTGTTGCCTTAATTGGGGAAGAAGGGATGAGTGAAATGTATGGCTTAGCAAAGAAGGGATAACCATGTGCAGGGGTCAAACAGGAGGGATACTCCCGCGGGACTGGGAACCTAAGAGAAAGAAAGTAATTACCAGAAACAGTGAGTCTACTAATGTACCTAAGTCATAATAGTTTAAGTACAAGAAGAGAAATATATAATTCTCAGCTAATTGCTGAACACTTTGTAGGATCAGCAAAGTAGAGCTAAGTTATTTTAAACATTAAGACCAGCTACACCAATCTCAGTTAAAGTGGAGTTAATATTACACCCGCTAAATGTTTTTGATAATAATAATAATAATAACAACAATAATTGTGTTATTACCACAATTTTAAGTTGGCATGCATCAAAATTGCAGTAACAATTTAGTGGGTGCGATATTTGGCCAAAATCGCGATGCAGGAATTAATGAGTTAATAATGCATTACAGATCACGCATCGTGATCATAATTCTGTTATACTGTAGGCTTCTGGGGAAGGCAATTCCCTCTCTTTAAGGTGACGTCACTATACGCAAAAAAGGGAAGGCAATCCGATTGGTTGATGTACCATGTGATGTCATCAGTGCTGGTTGAAAGGTCATTCTCAACCAAATTGATGGCTGATCACATGGTACATAACCAATAGAAGCATGTTTCATTTGAAAGAGAGAACTTCAAGCAACATCTGGAAGAGGAAAAGAAGAAAAGTCGAAGAAACAAGAAATACTCACCTGAGACTGCTTTTCTATCAACGGAGGATACATTGCTTCGGGTCAAGTTACATAGTAGGGCACAGTGCAATGAATGGATTTAATGGTATAGTATTTCTGATGTTATTATTTATTATAATGTATATTTAGTTTTATGTTTTTTTTATGCTTTTTAATTGGAAAAGTCCTATTTGGCACATTTGCTTCATTACCTTGACGGTTAGCCACTAATTTTCTGAATGCATTTTTTTTATAATAGCTGACCATTTATTGTCAATGTGGATATCTAGGATGCCCATTGAGAGGCCTAGTTATGTGTAAAATGTATTTTTAATGCTATTATGAAAAAATGTAATGTGTATTTTTTATGCTTAAAAACCAAAACTTCTATTAGGTACTGTACATTTGGCTAATAGGAATATTGGGCATTAGTTTAGACGGGGTATGTTTATTGGAGGAGGGGGGGTGATGGAAGGGTAGTTGCTCCAGTGAGGATGGTTAGGCCTCCAGGGGGGTGGGGGGGGGGCGGGTTGGGTTAACCCCATAATTACCTTGACAGTTTTCCACTAACGTGGTCAAGGGGGGTAGGTAATGTATGCATATATTTATATTAACTCCTTTGTAGCCTGCTAGCTATTGAAACTCATGACTAGGCTACTAAGGAGTAATATTTACGGGCAATGTTTTAAAAGTAATAATTTATCACCTATTTCATCCTGTTTTAGCTTATCTGGCATACGTATATAATGGCCATTATATACATAGGAAAGACAGAGCTAACGTCAGCCTGGACTAGATAATTAATTATTTGCAGTATTTCTTCCGTTCATCCCATTCCGATCAGTATTGAAACTTCACATATGGCAATTTTTAACTAGAAATACATGTAGCTTGGGGCCTGCCTTCTACTGGCCTCAACACTATAAGTCCATGTGTCATATTGGTAGCTATATGTGATATCGCCTGTCCCCATTTGTGTCAAAGTTGGTTATTCTGTCCATTATGATTTATTTATAATTTTGGATCCTCTATTTCCAGCTGGACAGTAATCCCTTCTCTTGGAAGGGATTTTCTTAACCCCTTGTTTTGTGCTTTGGTATCATTGCAAATATCAGTATTTTGCCACTTCCTTACGTATTAGTTTTTTTTATTTGTTATACTGTTGTTTAACTATTCTGTTAGGATCCTTTTTTATTAATGGACTTATATCCAACCAGTTTTCCCACGCTTGCCTGAAGTATATTAGTTAAACATTGGCACCAATTTATTGCAGTAGCTTTATGTATTTTAATTGATTTTAAGTGTTTTTTTTTACCTTTTGATGTTTTTGGACCACACAATAAATTAATTTCAGTCTAGTAGCATACCCATTGAGTGCCCTTTTTTGAGTTTTCACAACATCTGTCTTTGGGTGTTATATTTTCTTTGTTTTTGGTATACGTATGTAATGACCATTATATACATAGGAAAGACAGAGCTAACGTCAGCCTGGATAATGAATTATTTGCAGTATTTGTTCCGTTCATCCCATTCCGATCAATATTGAAACTTCATGTATGACAATGTTTACCTATAAATACATGTAGCTTGGGGCCCTGGCTATAGCCTTCTACTGGCCTCAACACTATAAGTCCTGGTAAAAACAGGCAGTGTTGGGGTTAAACTCCTGGGCTTGGGCCTATCCTGCAGTTGCAGCCTGGATGGGTACTATGTTGCTTATCCAGGGGCAGGCCAAAACCGGCAGTTGGAGAGGAATACCTGGGGAGGGTACTGACTGGGTCACATATATATGGTGTGAGACCTGTCAGTACCTAGACCTGCCCTGTTATGGGTTGGGGTTACAAGCTCTCCCCCCCCAGGTATAAAAGCTGACACTACCAAATTGTGGTGTGTGATGAGACAGTGTGATACCCTTCTCCCTGCAAGAGGTTTAAGAAGATTAGAGGGGCTCTGGAGGCCTCAATCCCCTGGGGTATGCTCCAGGGATGGAGGATAACCATGCTGTTATGCAATAAAGCTACTGTTGCACCCACTATGATGTGTAGTTTTTGAAAAGAAGGATTGTCCGTGAGGACCTTATTGGATGGAGGCGCTGCACAGTAGAACTAAGAGAAAACCTGCCATGTTTCTGCTGTCAAATGACACCAGCAGAGCCCTCATGCCTTCTGTACCACACAGGTGAGCTCACAGCACCAGGAAAAACACCCATGTAGTGGCCCGATCTTCTGGGAGAGGAGGGGGGGAAGAGGTACTGCATTTGGAGGTGCTGCTGAGATGAGCAACAGGGGCGGCATAGTATGGCTGGGAGACCCGCTGAAGGAGAAGTAAATGGGGGTACTCACCGTACCAGGCCAGTGTGTTCCCAGTCGGTTGCTAGCAGGGTACCCAGGGGTGGTACCCACTCATGATGCAACCCCACCCACTGCATGAGAGCTGCCTGAACTGAACTGTATTAAGGCAGTCATTTTACCTTTTCCGGGACATCATGCAGATGTGAGAGGTGTCTGAACCACACTGTATCAGAGCCGGGTCCCTTCCACTTCCAAAGGTGGAAAGGTATCTGAACCACACCATATCGTGCTAGGTGCAGCAGTGAGTATGCCTCAAGGGGATAGTGTTTAAAGATAGCACCCCATGTTGGACTCTGTTGGGTGCCTTTTATGTCGGTACGTTCCAGGGATGAGAGGTGCCTGAACACCACGTGTCAGCTGAGGATGCGCTGCAGCACATGCCTCAGGAATGATGTGACTTGAAAGAGCTCACACCCCGCGATGTGACTGCAATGTGTGCTCAAATTATTTGTGCTAGATCCGCAAGTGGGATAGGATGCTCGACCGGGGATTTGACTTGAAAGACAGCAACCCCACATTGGGACTATCCACTTGCAGTTGGGAAGGAAGAAAGTGCCTGTGGAGTATACCAGCCAGTGTGGGCGCTTGAAACACAGCCCTCCCAATATGGAGCTTGTCGCAGGTACTAAAGGAGGATAGTTCAGGGTCCTTGAGGAAGATCCTGGAGTATGATTGCGGTTCCCGCCAAACAACAAGAGGAACTGCGTGGTGAGTTGCAAGATGCAAGCTCACCTTTGCAAAATATCTGGGATTGGCGCAAAGTCCATAGCCACGCTCCTCTATTTGACTGAGACTTCTGATTTTACCAGAGGGAGGAATCGAAAAGCCAATGACTCAGTATGAGGTGTGACCGGATGCGAAGCCACAAGAACCCAGACGCACATTTTGCTCAGTGTCGGAAGGTTTATCACTGAACTATCTCTGGTTCTAATGCTATGGATAAGCTTCTGTTCCAGCAATGTACGCTACCTGGAGGCATTCTAATGATGCGGTACAGAGAAGAGAAATTCCTGCACTATGTGTGCCTGATTTGCGGTTGCCCAGGAGGCGAAATAGAAGATGACGCCCATTGCCTATGGTTCGATGTGGCCTATCTGTAACCGTGGTTGCCAGGGAAATTAAAGTTAATACTGTATAGTACATTATATTTACCTTCATTATAAACTTTGCCAACCGGGTTGAGATGAGCCAATGTCAGAGGTGTATTGTGCGTACAAGCTAGGGTCACTCATGTAGTCTACATTATATTTACTGTATCTTCATTATATACATTGCCAACCAGGTGGGGATGACCCAATGTCAGGGGTGTACAGTATTGTTTATAACAGCCAGGATCACTCATGTATCAGCATTATAGTTGACAGGTGCTTGCAGAAGCTGTTATTCAGGCGGGCCAGGTAGAAAGGACTGCTCACCAGGTTTTCAGTCACGGTCGGCCCATTATTGCAATAGTATTGGGAAGCCGGTTTGGGTACACTGCAGGGTCGGGAAGTACCTGTACGAATCTTAAATGGATGAAACCCGACCTTTATTCTTTAGCAGTCGCCATGAGCAAACATACTGGCAAAAGCTGGGAGCACAGACCAATATCCTCTTGTACAGGTATCTCCCAGAGGAGGGGCTGTGCGAAAAAAGCAACCATCATTATTTAATGTTTGCCTTATTGAATGCTTCCAGCCACGTTGGTTCGGTGAACATTTGAAGAATTCATATTTTTAAATTATATAGTCGTAAATCTCTGCTAAATTCGCCTTCTTATCTTTCCAGGATTAATTGCAGAAAATATGAGAAATGCATAACTACAATGTGATTTGGTATAAGGACTTGACATGATGTCCATTCAACATGCGTAGGTATAGCAATGTAAAATAACGGGACAAGCATTGTGTATACTGTGGAGATTTTAATTATGAAACGCCTACATTTGATAACATCCTCAGCAATCAAGGTTACTTTACAATGGATGATTGTAGTGGCCACCCTTTATATCTGGTTTTTAAACACTTGCAAATTGACTACACAAAACTCACTGGTTTCCCTGTGCAAAGGGATTAACTTTTGCCATGTGGCGGAAACACGCAGAACTGCACCCAAACAAATCACAATCACAGTAATCACGGAAAATCAACAAGGGTAAACATGCGCGTGATTGACAGCCTTCACGGTAGATTAACGAGTGAATGCCGCGTGGAATACAGCAGACTTTATGAGAAATGGCGCTGATAAATGATCGAATAATGGCCACTGCATCTGTAGCAGTGTGTTGGATGGTAGTTGGTTAATGTTGTTAAGGTTATTGAGAAAATCTGTGGTATCTTGTATGGAGCTGTTGGTGCTTCTAACTAAAGGTTTGAGGACATTCTCTACTTTTTTCATAATTTTTTTCCCTGCTCTCCCAAACACTGTTTTAGCCATAGATTCATTTGTTAATCAGTATGGCCGACCTAAGGAAGAGAGGAGAACTCTCGAAAGCTTGTCCCATGACATAAATTGTTGGTCCAAATAAAAAAGGTATCACTTCATACTGAAGAACTCATTTATTCTGCACTATCGCAACTGGACTAACACAGCTATTTCTGTTTTATATACAGTATATATTGTGACATAGTCCAAAGATGTTAGGCAGCTTTCTGCCCTGTTTTAGGTCAGAAAGTGCAGGAATAGTTAAAAATTATCCATTCCACAGCTTCACATTTACTCAGGCTGGTGGATGGAAAATCCAGACCACAGTTTACAATGTTTCTAGCTCTCCCTCACCTGCTCTCCTAATCACTAGCACAGAGCAGAGAGGGTTGTTTTTCACTCTCTCTTCTTAGAGCCTGGGGGCTGGGGGTGTCGCTGCTCTCCTGCATCCAGTTCGGGGAGGACTCCCCCTTCAAGTATCACAGTACCAGAGGATTTGCCTGGACACTTGGGTCTGAGTTCCCACCACGAACAGATAAGACAAGCAAATGTTTATTGCTGTATCTAGTGACCCTAAATGAGAGGGCATTGTTTTAAGATGGGGAACCAGGTTATCTTGCCCAGCAGCAGTTAGAGAGGCTGATTCTGCTGTGTAGTTAGATCCCTGAATGGGATAGGATTTCTTTATATGATTTATTTTGGTTCTTAAAAGTGACAGTGTGTGAAATGTTATAACGGTGATATGAGTAAACCGCTGAAGGCTAATGTCTGAGTGCCTCCTGCCTACACCTGTTAAAGCTGCAGTCCCTTACTGGGATTAAAATAAAGCAGGCATAAGCCTGAGTTAAACAACATAATGCTTTGTATGATCCGGTTATTCATATAATTAACCCTAGAAGACTGTGTCGGGAAGATCCCAGACAGACGTCAGCGCTACAAAAGAGGACCGTTTGTCACAATATTTATTTATTCATATAATCCGACCAATAAATCAGTTCCAGTCAGTATCACAGATTTCCTTCCTTATTCCGTTATATGTATAATTCAATTAATATTACCTATAATACTTTCATTTTAGTGAATATGGAAATAACTGAAGCTGAAGGAGTAGTTCAGTGGTAATATCACTGCCTTAGGAGTGGGTGAATCTCAGTCACCTCTCCTTGTGACCGTGGCAAGTTCCTTTATCTTCTTATGCCTCAGACACCAACATTGACAAATATTGTAAAATCTACAGGGCTGGGATTAATTGTGCGTGCAAACTGTGCATGGCACTGTGTGCTGATTTGCATGTAATTTCCCAGAATCTCTTGCTGTAGTGGAAGCACTGTATGCTGGGCAATAATGGTGAAAGGCAGGGTTGCAGACCTGTCTAAGACATGCAGGTAAGCACACAATAATATTTCCATTTGATATATATATAGCCGAGCCCCCTACCCTGCCTCCGGTGCCGGGGAGCTGGCGGTTAGATGGCCGGGGCTCCATGCGATCGGGAGGTGGGGGCAGCCATTTTGAGTATAGAACATGTGCAGTGCACCGAGGTGCGAGTGCACAGTGTGTAGAGTGTGGCGGCCATTTTAGGACTGCTCCGCAGACGCAGCCGTGGGACTACAAGTCAGAGAATTCCTAGAAGGAGGGACTGCCATGTGGGGCAGTCCCAGCCAATGAAATTGAGCAGGCAGGAAAAATAGGATATCTTTCACGCGTGGAAAGCCCATGAGTCAGTCGGATGGAGGGCGGCAAGACAGCAGGTAGTGTCCAGGGAGCAGTGCCTCCTGAGTCAACCTAAGCCAAGTGTTGTAGGGAAGGCCCTAGATAGGGACTCTTCCCATTAGTGTAGAGTACTGCGCTGGTGACCAGATGACCACGCGGCACCCTGCAGCCTGGGACAGGCCACAGGACCCTGAGACATTCAGGTGAGACACTCCAGTTGGGGCTCACCCCACGAGGTGGATCAGGACCCTTAGGAGAGAGGGGATTTGCGTTGGAGGCCCCGCTACGTGGGACATGCTCCAACCCATCGCAGCAAGTAGCACCTGGGTACTGGAGTACCCAGGCAGGTACCCAAAGTGCATCTACATCCACAGAGTATAGCGCTAGTTCACAATTGGGTGGGGACTTGCTAGGACAGGACACCAGGGTTATTGGTGCCACCGCACCCTAAGTACTTTGGGGGAATTGCCAAGTGTTTGGTCATTGGGGTTATCTGTGGGTACAGTTATTGTGTGTCATATGTGTGTAGTATTATGTATAGTAAAGCTTAATTATATACTTGATGTGGTATATTACTATTTCTGTGTGTTGGTTCCTGTGAGGGGCTATCCCACCAATGCTGGGATCCCTCATAGGTGGAGGCTCTGCACTACAAGGAGAAAGAGCTCACCCCAGGCTCCCAGCGGCGGAGGCTTAGTCCTCCTGTGAGCAAACAGGTATAGCAGCACACGTAGTTTCCCTTAGGCATAGGGAAAGGGGCTATATATATATATATATATATATATATATATATATATATATATATATATACATACATACATACATACATACAGAGGCGGCACATTTTATTTGAGTGCGGCTAGCTCCGCAAGCCTGGGGATGCCCCGGCATGCTAGCCGCACTCCCTCGGCGTGCCGCGCGTCATCGACGCGCGGTCACGCGTCATCGGGAGCCTGCGCCCCCTGCACACGCGTCCAGGGCTCCCCGAGGGAGCCCTGGTGTCCCGCGATGTGGGGGACGGCGGCAGTGGGTTCCGGGGGACCCGGCGGACCCGGCAGCGGGAGGGAGAAAGCCCCGATCGGAGGGCGCAACTCCGTGTCTTCGGCGTGCGCCCGGCACCCTCCGGCGCGCGCCAGGTTACTGCTGCGGCCGAGAACGGGCAAATGCTCGAATAAACTCGGCCGCAGCAGTACAGGGCTTGAGAAATGCACTCGCCCGCATGTCACAGGTGAGAGCATATTGGCCACTGTTGAGTGCATACTTGCGGCGCAGTCTGGCGGCGTGGTGCGGCGATCTCCATCTTCTCCCCTGCAAATTGTAATGTTTCCCCTTGATCAACTACCCCTTTAACCCACCCCCTCTAACCCCAACAAATTCCTCCCCCCACAAATTAGTGGGCAAATGCCCTAGAAGCCAAACAAGGATACTAGTGCTTTGCCCATTCAAATACAGTAAAATACACACTGTGAAATACATAACAAATTAAATTAATAAATGGTTTACATACCCCTGAAGATTTTTTCCTCTTCTTCTGCCTGAACATGTAAGGGTTGATGCCCAACCTTTAAAACACCAGCAACCCCTTACCTTAGCAGTTACGATAATTAAGGAGTTACAGGTGTTTAAATGGGCGGTCAGGCCTCTGCAGAATAGGTTAACCCCCTAATAACCATAGCGGTTGCTACATATGTACTGTAGTTGAAAACAGAAAAATACAGTAGTAATCATGATGTAGTTTGAATATTGTCTTTTAAGTTTAAAAAACAAAAGGAATGCAAATTTAAATTACACCAATGTGATTTCCGTTTGTATAAAAAAGGATGTTACCATTGCAATGTTATTAGCTTTTGTCATTGATAAGTACCTTAGAAGACATATTCAAACTGGCTTTAGGATTTTGCAAAGATAAACTTCACTTTATTTTTCTACAGCAACTCATATGTCCAGTTTTATCATAGATTTGTTTTGTACAAAATAAACAAAAATTGACATGGGTGACAAGAAGAATCTTAGTAGATACCATTTAATCTCAAACCAATTTGTCCTCTCCATGATCCCCAATTCAGTCCAGAACTAATCAATAAGATATACGAACATACAGTATGTAACAAAGAAATCAGAAACAAAGAAAGAACTTTCTTAAATGAAGATCTACATGTTTTAGAACAAAGGTTATGAAATTACCCCTTAACATTTACTGTTATTTATTTTCTTGTAATTAAAATAATGTAAAGTTTTAATGATTTATGTACAGTAACAAAGGTATATTACATTTTTACAGACAGTAAAATACTTTGGTTTAAATCAGCTACATAAATTGTCATTTTATTTTCCTTTGTAAACTGCAAAAGTTCAGTTACACAGGAAATATATATATAAATTCATTCATTTTGCAATTACACTTTAAGGCCTCTATGTACAGTATAACTAAATGTCCATCCTATACAATCTTCATTTTTTGTATTCCACAACATAATTGTACCGGGTTCTAACTCGGTCAGACACAGAAGCAGTTAAACAAACAAATGAGTCACATTCCGTGATTCTGATAGAGAAATATTGCATTATTGAGCAAATATTACCACGTTCTTTCCCCAGCACTTCCGGGATTATACCAATGTTATTTAGCATGGAGAAAGTGAACATAAAGCCTCCTGACAACAAAACAATTGCTACTTTCTGGACCCCATAATTACAACTAGATTTAACCTTTTTTAGTAAACTGGAATTATAGCAGGAATTGAGTACAACATCTACTCTTGACCTTTACTGATAATGCCACTGTGTGTTTATATGATAATGTATTAATCTATTCAATTCTGTCAATTATTGTATCCCCATGGAAAATCATATTTAACCACAACCTACGGTATGGAAGTGATTGCTTTAAACTTGCCTCACTATAACATCTATACACATTGCCTTACCAGCTTGTCCAGGATAGTAAGGAAACAGTGCAGTCCTATACATCATAATAACTAATTTGTCATTCAAGCTAATCTCAATAAAATTATTTCATAAACTAAATGAATCCATGTATCAGGTGCCTGTTAGTCATTGGCCAACATCTATTACAGAAATAATGTAAGTATTTATGTACTGTATATTAAAATACACATACATAATATCAGCAAAGCAGGTGAACACCCACCTTGCAAATGTGTATAGTACATTACTGCATTGGAATTTCAATATTATTGAAATATTCCACTTAAGAAACACATTTGGTGCACACAGTGTCAAGTGTTCCATGCTTGTAGTCAGATGTCTTTGATTTTAGATTTGAACGCAACCAAAACCATTTTGAATAAATGTTGAAAGCTCTGAACATTGTCAACTCCAACTCTTTGCTCATACTGTACGTTCAGTATATTTCATTTGATTACACTTGCATTTATGACAACATTTTACAAATGTATACCCATATCCTACCTACCACCTTTAATATGATCATCAATTCACAACCAGCATCATAAAAATGTTTGGTTTGAAAAAAATATATATCTTTAATTTTAGAATTCAAGAACAGTTTCTGTGATATATTTTTGTGATTTTATATTACACATAAGAAGGGCAGGAATTTGATTAATTTTCATTCCCAAAAGATAGCCTAATTTGAAGGGAGTCCTATATGTTACCTTAGTATAGATTATATATAAGATATATAATATATATGATATATAATGCATGTTTATATGCATGTACTATATATTTGAATTAAAAAAACAAAATCTTACTCTCTTGTACTGTAAAATTCTGGAATGATAACCTCCCCAGATAAAGAGCCAGATGGTAAATGAAAACATTGAAATCAGAAGACTGCTGTGGTTTCACTGTTTGTAATCCTTTCAGTGTCATATTACAGGCACATATTCTCCTTTCCAGTAACCCTACAGAAAGCTTGTTTATGTGACAATGTGTTCTGGCTTATGTCATTATGTTTGTGTAATAGAATAACAGCAAGTGTATAAGTAAAAGTTTTCAGTCATTAAAACACAGCAACAATTACTTTAATTTTAAAAGGCATATAGTCTAATGTGATCACTACCAGAAAGCAGTTATAAAAAAGTTGTATAAAATCACTGATGAATATCAGTATAGTATATCATATCAGGAAACTTGATGTGAACAATCAATTTGATTGTATACTTGGAGCTGCAATCATACAGTATTGCTAAGAATGCAAACTTCTGATAGATATACCACATACTGTACGAAGTTGCTGGGTGGAGGACAGAGTGTTTAGGGGTTTCGGGAGAAGTTAACCCCTTCATTACCGCTACCCACCCAGTAGGCATAAACACCCACCATGGGCCAAATACCACCTTCACCCACCCCGATACCCACAATACACATTAAAACACAATACTAGACAATACACCCATTGATTGCCAGTGTGGTTACCTATACCTTCAGTAGGAGAAAAAATAACCCCAATAGCAATGAATGGGCACCCTACTACCCACCCTCTCTACACCCACCCCCCAAAAAAAAGCCCCCAACATATACAGTACAGTAATCGGCAAAATAACTATTATCCAGATTTGGATAATAGCTCATTTACCCATTAAAAATAAAACATTATTCAGCCAGCATAAAGTAATTTAAAGTTCTACTTACCCCTACGCGGATGAAGGCCACCCTCGTCCTCATCGCCGTACTCCACATCCTCTGTGGGCTACGACATTACAGTAAAAAAAACTAATGCCACTAACCCCATAATCACTATAGCGGTTAGTATCTGCTATAGTAATTAAGAGGTTAACCCCCCTTCCCCTGCTACCCATGTGGGATGCCTAACCACTCTCACTGGGGAAACTACCCCACCCTCCTACCCATTGATTTGCACAGTGTTAAACCATTGTCATAGTATGGCCATGGTTTGCCACTATAGCAATGAATAGGCAATCTACAGATGTGATCGCCTGTGCTCTCCGGCTAGCCTTAGGAAAATCTGTGGCTATCTCACAGAAATGCTGCAACATTTCTGTGATATTTCTGCAGCCAGACTAATGACCCATCGGGTTAATACAGAGGGGGTCCCTGCAGTTCCATTCAAATGCAGTGTAAATTCGATGGGCAATTAGGCTGGCTGCAAAAATCTCATAGAAATGTTGCAGCGTTCCTGTGAGATAACCACAGATTTTCCTAGATCTTCCTGGGCTAGCCGGAGAGCACAAGTGACCACATCTAAAAAAACAAGCACCAAATAAAATACATTATATTTCATTCAAAATAAAAAAAAAGCAATAAACCAATTCATTGGCACTGTGGTACACCACTATGGCAATGAATGGGAAATCTAAAAAAAACAGGCACAAAATAAAACACGACATTCAAATAAAACAAGCATTTCACAATAAAACCATTTATTGTGACTGTGCTAAAACATGCCCACAATATATGGGCATGGATTGCCACAATGATCATGATTGGGCAACCTAAACAAAATCTCAAAATACAATACATAACAATTAAATAAAAACAAGCACCAAAAATACAAAACAAATAAATAAAAGCAAGCATTTGGCAAAAAATGCTTGTCACTGTGTCATTTGACAAATGCTTGTCACTGTGCTTATCTATAGCCCAAAAGGGGCATAAATAAACATCATAAACATCAATATTTTTGTTACCATTGATGTCCTGTGCGAGCACCAACTCTTGACCCTCAATGCAACAATCCTCAAGCCGATGCAAAGAAGCCTGTGATCAAATCTTGGTTAAAGAGACATCTCCCCAGTGAGTTCTTAATTATTTTCTTCATTATTTTCTTCTCTGCAAAACCCTTGTCGATAAAGTTGCCGCCTGACCCAGAGTCCAGAAATGCCCTTGTCTTGACCGTGAAGGATTTCCCGGTTAACTTGATAGACAGAAGCAACCTAGTAGGTAGCCCTGAAGGCGAAAGATGTTATACTCCCAGTGTGATTCTCCCGGATCTCACAAAGATATTGCATTTTCTGATTTATTAGGACAAAGGAGAGCCTGGTGTTCAGAGATACCGCAAAGCATACAGAGACTCTAACTGTGTCTGCACTGCTCCTCGCTGGATGATAACCTGTTACCACCGTGCTGCATAGATTTCTTCTGGGTTCCAAAGAATTGTCCATAACGGGAGCTGCAGAGTGTTTCTGGAAATATTAGTACCTCCTCTGCGCTGGGCTTACTCAGCTTTCCTCTCCTGTAAATGCTTATCCATGCTGATGCATAGAGCGATGAGATCCTCTAATTCTGCAGGTCATTCCAGCCCGGAGAGAGTTTGTCCTTGAGATTCTCAGCAAGGTCGTGCCAGAATACCGCGATAAGTGCTTCATCATTCCATCCGGTCTCTGCGTTTAGAGTCCGGAACTCGAATGCGTACCGGGCTACCGATCGACTGCCTTGTGAGATATGCAGGAGGTACGAGGAAGCCGTAACCTTGCGTCCTGGAGTGTCAAAGTCCCTACGGAGTTCCTTTGTGAATAAAGATAAATTAGTTGTGAGGTCCGGTCTTCGATCCCAGATAGGTGATGACCAAGCCAAGACATCATCGGTTAACAGTGACATGATGTATGCCACTTTTGTCGTGTAGCCGGGTTGGGGTAAGAGAGGCAAGGAGTGTAGGTATACTCGCCGTGGTCGAGAGTAGGAGAATGGAGAATAGTAGGTGTAACTTAGCTTAGGTCAAGGTTTGTAGAGAGTAGTGTGGTAGAGATCCAAGCCGAGGTCAAGGGTTGCAGAGTAGAGAGTGGTTAATATCCAAGCCGAGTTCTAGGTGGTAACTAGAAAACAAAACGGGACAAGGCAAGGCAGAGTGCTTGCGAAAGCATGACATCACATGGTAATAACTACTATGCTCAGCCGATTTGCAGAAAGAATCACTCAGCTAATAAAGGAGGAATAGCCCATCAGATGAATGGCTGCACAGCAGGAGATGATAATAGATCAGGCCACTGGTTAGTTGCTGAGCGGAGTCTGCACAGCAGCACTGATGAAGCACCAGCTGTACCGATGTCTGAATCAACTCGGGGCGGAGCATGCGCTCAATCTTGACATCATGGGAGACATCACAAGAAATCACCAAGACAGAACCTGAACCTGATCCTCAATGCAGTTCAGTGGTGTGCATGCGCGTTCTTTGTGAACTGTATTGAATGCATATGTGGTTCATTTGTGCACATGCGTGTTCTTTGTGAACTGTATGGAATCCATATGTGGTTCATTGAATTTGTGCACTCATAATAAAGGAGTAGGATACAACATTCTGACTGCAGATTTAAAATAAAATAATTCAATACACATTCCGCATCTGAAAACAGCACTTAGTACAACATACAGACAACAATACTCACAGGATCAGTGTAGAGAATCCAGCAGTCACTTTCCGACCCCTCATAGTTTCCTTCCTCCTCCTCCAGCCACCATGGGAGGTAATTTTCTCCGTCGGCACAAAGGTGGTGCTAAGGAGGTCATCTCTGCTAGTCCCCCTGTTGGTTACTGATCTATAGCAGGAGGAGTGTCTTAGCTTCATCAGTGTCACTAAAAAATACAAAATGTAATGAGAGTTTAAAAACAACAGTATATTGTATATATAATTTGTACATAAACTCACATCACATGCAATTTTTAGAATACTGTGGGTATCATATTCACATACTTACTCTGGTAGGGAATGGTACCACCCAGACAAAGTCCATTGGGTCCCAGTACTCCTGTGGGAACTACCAGCGCAATAATGTGGGGATGCTCAATGGGGTCCTGGTGGGCTTTGTGGGGCAGCCTCGATGTCTAGCTTCCATCTTTATAATAATGGGTATCTAGACGTTTCTGAACATTTCTAGTGACTTTGTTACATTGTATATTGTACTGTATATAGAAATGTGTGAAGTTTTTGGCAGGTCTAAAGATGTACAGTGCATCACCTGCTGGACACATACTGTATTGAATTGCAATTACATAAATAATACTTACATAAATAAACCCCACAACTAATTTTGCTGACTGACCATAGCCGACCTGCAGACGAGCTTCCTTCATACTTTCATGATATAAAGGATGTATTATTGAAACGTGAGGATGTCACTGTAAACCCAGAAGCATTTCTAGTAGGTTTAGACGTTGAGGGGCTCTATACCAGCATCCCTCACCAGGTTGGAATGCAAGTGGTAGCTCACTTTCTAAAATAAAGAATACGAGATTTGACCCAACATAACGAGTTTGTCCTTCAGCTATTGGACCTCACCCTGGCAAAAAACTACTTTCTGTTTGTCATAAGTATTACCACCAGATTCAGGGCACCGCGATGGGGACCACCTGTGCTTTCACCTATGCCAATTTATATCTGGGCTGGTGGGAGACGTGGTCTTCAGCGAGGCCCTGGAGAGATATACAAACAATTTAGAGTTATGGGTGAGGATGATGTACTGATATTATGGAGGGGGACTGAACAACTGCTGCGTGAATTTATTGAGGTTTTTAATAAGAAAACACGTAACCTAAAACTAACCTGTGAACTCAGTCAAGTGAGTAATGACTTTTGGGATCTTAATATTTTTAAAGAGAAAATGGTAAATTAGAAACAGCGATCTTTAGAAAAAGTACAGCGACGAATAGCCTATTAAGTGCCGATAGTCCCCACCCTATGCACATTATTAAAGCTATCCCTAACGGTCAGTTTTTACGCCTTCGAAGAATCTTTACAACACTAACTGAATATAAATCACAAGCAGCAGGGATGAGCAGCAGATTCCTAGAATGTGGACACACGAAAGTGAACATCAGAAAAGCATACAAAAGGGCCATTACCACTACAAGGGCCCAACTACTAATAAATTAACTCTCCAAAAAAATCTCATAATGATACTGAGATTATAAGGTTTATAGGTATGTTTAATAATCAGTGGGGTATAATCAATCATATTTTTCGTCAGCACTGGCATATTCTGATGGAGGACCAAGATTTAAGAAAGGTCCTGAAACCATTCCCTAATATGACATGTAGGAGAACTCGTAATCTGAAAGATATTTTAGTACACAGTCACTTTCAAACAAAACCAAAAAGAACGTGGCTAGGACCTCGACCCCTTGGCTCATACTAATGTGGCAGATATAAAGCCTGCAAACAGGTACCAACAACAAAATAATTCTCTGATTCTAACCAACACAAGAAATATACTATCGGAGACTTCATCAATTGCACAACTACAGGGGTCCTATATTTGATTGTATACTGCTGTGGAACATTGTATACAGGCAAGACCCACCAACAATTCAAGACTAGGATATTGGAGCATCTTGGCTCTATCTGTAATGGTCTAGATACACTGGTTGTATGACACATAACGGAAGAACATAACGGAGACGGTGAAATTCTAAAGTTTGTTTGTACAGAACATATACCATGGGGTCCTAGAAAGGGAGATGGGAAAAAAAGGCTCCTCCAGAAGGAATGTAAATGGATTTACACCTTACGCACACTTAACCCGCTAGGTCTCAATGAGGGGTTTATTTATTCTCCATTTCTATAGGTTTATTATTATGAGTTGCCTATGTTGACTTAGGCTTTATTTTTATTTTTTATACTTCTTCAGCTTGTGGATATACAATATACACTTGTACAGTTAACTGCTTTTACATTCAGTTGGGTATACAATTGTAACTTAGATGTCTGTTTTGAACTCAGGGGCGGACAAATAGGTTAGTATACCCCTACACAATCTCCTACACGATTGTAAAAATATTTACACCATCTACTCTGTTGCTCATTTTATGATTACACATAACCCTATGATATGGAGAATTAATAATAATGATTTTTTCAAGGTCTACATCCATCGTTGGCAATACGTCTGCCTGAACAAATTGTGTTACTCTCTTAAATCTCTTCTACCACATTATTAGTGATGCAAGGCTCCATAAAGTTCTGCAATCTCCTGTGTTGCATCCATATTACCATATAACTTGGACCAATCGATACCACCTATATAGTTTAAGTCATTCCCTTGGATAAACTTTTAATGCAGGTGCTCGGAGCACCTTAGTACGCCTCCGCTTGATGCCTATTATTGGTAGCCACGCCCCCTCCTTAGGTATAAGGGGCATTCTTAGATGTAAGATGTAACTCCTCCTCCCCCGGATGAAGCGCTTACCTGCCATGCGAAACGTACAGCGGGCCATGACGCCACCACATTGATGTCTTGGAGGAAGTAGGGCTAATTGTCTCTCTGCAACTGGTTGTATGATGGTTTATTATGATGACCATCTAAAGTATATTCTGAGTCATATTTCTGTGTGTATTCAACTGTGGGTTAACTAAGGATGAAAGGCTACTCTTTCCAGTGTATACAAAACTGAACTATATGCTGCTGTTGTCTTAACCCTATATATGAGATAGATTGGGTGTGCATTTACAATATCTAGCACTTAATGCTGGTTGTGCATTAAGCTACTGTATGTGTTAATTGAGTATGAAAGGCTGCACTTTTCACTCTGCAAAAATGGAATCATATGCTGATTTGAGCTGAGCCATATACACTAAATAGCTTGAATGTGTGTTGATATCTAGCACTCAATGCTGACCTGTTATATTGATACTTTTGTGTCCCGTCTGGACAGAATGTGACATAAATGCATGCATACTACTCCATACAACTACTGAGGATACTAATGGGACTTATATACATAAATTGACACCATTTTAACCAATAGGTGATCTTTATTAGTTCTTGCTTCAAGTTTTCACAGATATAGATGATCTTGGGTTTGCTATGGTACAGATACAATTTTGGTTATTGACACCAAGATAACTATTAATAACAATAATGTATGACTAGCACCCACCCACTTTTTTATTGAGGATGTTTTTATCCAGAGCACTGTAAATATATTCCCTGTTCTTTCATCGATGTTCATATACAATAAAGTTTTATTATTTTGGTTAATTAGCTGGCTTTTACTAGTACCTGTTCACCCACAGTTGTGGGAGCTGATTCTACAAGTTGTCTGTACCTATTCACTACCAGGTAATTGTGTCTTTTGGACAATTTAGTCCAATTACATTGTATGATACAACAGAGTACAGTAAATAGGGACTATCTGGTGATCCTCTCATAAGCTTCTTTATTTTGATTCATATGTAGCCAGGGTCCCTCCGGTCCCCCTGTCTCCCGGTTCCTTTCCCCCTTTCGTGTGTGTTTCTGTGGGGGCGAGCGCATCGCCGGAGGTTCCCAGCAACATCAGCAACAGGGTGCCGCCGTCTTGTTTGCGTTTGCGCAGGCGCGGAGGCTCACACATGCGCAGAACGTTAGCGGCAGCCATTTTAGGAGCACAGGCTCGGTAGAGAGTAGCGGCGGCCATTACAGGGTTGCGCAGGCGCAGTGGAGCAGGCGCACGTGGCCATAATGTTAAAGAGCTGTACAAAGGACTACAACTCCCAGCAGCCTCTGGTGACTGCCCTTTCACCCAGATCACATGCAGCCAGACAGCCAATAGGCCTTGCAGCTTCTCCTGCTGGAGAAGGATGCAATGTTGTGCACAGATCATGCGAGTCAGTAGGAGCTGGGACACAGAGAGGGGAGGGTGTGTTTGTGCAGGAAGGAAAGTAGCCTTCTGCACTAGGCCAGAAGATTCCCCCAGGCCCCAGCTAGGCCCTACTCACCTTAGCTTGTGGTTTGCTGCAGGGACTCCCCTTAGGATAGGGACAGGGTCCTGTAGAACCAGTATAGTGAGGGTTACAGCCAGGAAGCGTTACATCCTGGCCATTGGTGGCAAGACTGAATCACTCTCTGCGGCTGCAGAGATAAAAGACTTTACAAAGGTTGATCACTCCATGCGGGAGCCACCCACCGCCAGGCAGAGTTTCAGGACGTCACAGAGGAGATTGCAGAGCGGCAGATCCTTAATAAAGTGTCTGCAGCCCCAGGTACTGGAGCACTGGGGAAGGTATCATATTTTACATGCACCAACATACCGGTACATCAGGCGCTGATCCAGCCTATAGGTTCTGGGTCTCTTAGTGGACTCATAGGACTCTGGGTACACAGTGTTGGGCGAGGAATAAGTTGTGGGGGTTAAGGCACTGTGAGAAGATGGATAGTAGTGCTTAGTAGTGTTACAGGGTGACACTATTTATTGTTGCTGATAAATGTGTATTGTGTTATGTTCTATTCTTCATATAGTAAACTGTTATACTTATACTCCTGTGTATGTGGTTTTTATATGTGGGTCCTGTGTGGGGTATATTCTACACTCCTAGAATCCTACACAGGTGGAGGTGCTGTAAGTAAGATCGTTCCAGAGGATACACCCCAGGCTCTCACTAGCGGAGGCTCAGGCCTCCCGTGAGCCTAACAGGTAAAAGCACCACACACCTGGTAACATACATATAGGTTCCCCTCACATGCACCCTATCTGCGATTGGGGGTGGAGGAACACCCGTTACACATAAGAAGACACCCTCCAGACAGGTCTCTGGGGAGATACAGAACCATGGGGCCCTCATCGTCTCTTAAGTTACAGCCTACAGTGACTTGTACCGCACCCCATACCTGATAAGATTCCAGCTGATGGCCAAGGATCCTGGCTCGGGCTATCCCTGGGAACTGCCCCAGGGCGATGCATAAGTCATGTGTGAGGTCCCTCGTGGAACTTGGCCTATAGCAACATCATGGCGGGATGGTACCTGGATTCCAGTGCCCACTGATAACCCGCCTGCCCAGATGGTAGCGACAGGTTAATTGTTTCTGGTTCTTTTGTCCTTTCTTTTTTCTTTCTTTTTCTCTGTACCACAATTTGTATCTCAGCACTGCTTCCAAATGAAACACCCCTACCCCACTGTTCAGGATATATATATAGTAGGCGATGTTCTTGTTGCTCACCTGTTATTATAAGGAGCCTGAGCCTCAGAGCTGTGGGAGCATGTGGTGCTTATCTATCTATCTATCTATCTATCTATCTATCTATCTATCTATCTATCTATCTATCTATCTATCTATCTATCTATCTATCTATCTATCTCTATAAATATCTTTCTAAGGATGTCTTCACATCTGTCTGTGATAGGCTGAACGACCTTTCACTAACCCATAGACAGCCAGTGAGGAGTAACATCCCTCTTCACTGTGATAGGCTGAGTTGCTTGTCACTCACCCAGGGACTGCCAATGAGACTGCACATACTGTAGAATGAGACAGCACATTGGCTGTTTACAATCTTAAGTGTCACATATGAAGTGTATTTGGAGTTCAAATTAGAGTTGAATTGGAGGTGAAGAACACAAGAACTGGACTCTGCACATCATTATAAACCCTGCAACTGTGGGAACCTGCCTTTCTAAACACTCTGACAATTGTTTTCATCTAAAATACTAACTTTCTAAGCTGCTGTGTACCTTCAGTAGCCATACTGCCCTTACAGGCCTGATTTATACATCTAATCTTTCACCTCCTACTCTTCATCTCCTCCAATACCATGGGTCTATCTCCTCCTTCTCTCCCTGCATCTCATACACTCCCTATTGCTTTTCTGTTTGCGGTTTCCTTACTCCTTTGTAAAATGTTCTGTTCTTTCCAACTTCCCCACTCTCTTCCTATCAACAGTTGTTCATCTATCCTCCCCTCTACCTATGCTTGTGCCAATACTATGTACACACCCTTCCTAAAAAGTTCTACAGCCCTCAATAAAAAGCACCCCCACAAATCCTATTCTTACCTCTTCTCTGTCCCTACTGTATATTCCTCCTCCTTGCGGCTTTGCTGCTGGGGATAGCTCTCTTAATACTGGACCCAGTCATATACACCCCTGCTCTCACCCACACCTCCCTACCTCCTATTTTCCTGCTAATGATATTTACCCATCTAATTTAATACTAACCAACCTTTAAACTCACCTTTCAAAAGAAGCATACCAATAGCCCACACTCATGGCTACTAGCCCATATCCACAGTCGCTCCTACCTAACATTGTGGTAAAGCACTGCCATCAACTGCACTTACAAACAGTCAATACCAGGTACTGCCATCTACTGCACTTATTCCCTCCTCTGCTGTCTCTGTTTTCACATGGGCATGTGGCATCCCAGTAATCACAAGGTGCACTCAACGTATTGAAGGGGAAGGCCCAATATTGCTTCATAGGCCTGCCCCATTGGAGCCACCGAAACAGGCCCCAGATGTCCACTGTACAAATTGTGGAAGGAAGACAAACAGGAAGCAGAAGGTATGAGCGGCACAGAATGGGGAGAAAGCTTGGAAGCACTCCATAGGCTGTGACCACACTGTCGGCACCAATCCCTTCAGCCCCACTAGGTTAGGAGTCTCTCAACACTTGCCACACTCACCTCCCCACTCAATCACAGCTGTCCCAGCCACTGTGCCCTCTGGTAATTGCCCCGTCCCAGATTTTACCCTCACTCCAAGAAAGCTATAGCATAGCTATAGCCCAGCAAAGCCCGGGGGCCGATACACTTGGGGGCCTACTCAAGGCCGCTGACAGGGAGAAGAGCTGGGACATTTGGCCCAGCTGTGTAGCCATCTGATCACTGAAGTCAGGACCCCCTTCCTCCTCCGGTCCCCTAAACAGCCACGGTGACAGCTTCACTGAGTGCTCACAGCTGGATAGGGAGCTGTGAGCTGCGAGGAGGGGGAGGTTGGGGGTTCAAAGAGAGCAGGCAGCAGAGGCTGGGGGCGGAACTGATGCAAAGAGCTGCAGAGTTCTGCCGCCCCTGCTCTCCGTGACATCAGGAGGAGGAATTACTATGTGCTGCTGTCGTTAGGTATGTGTGTATTTGTGTGTCAGTTGCTGTGTGCATTTGTGTGTCAGTTTGCTGTGTGTGTTTCAGTCTGTCAGTGTGACAGTATGCTGCGTGTGTTTGTGTGTAAATTTGTTTGTTACACTTTGCTCTGTCAGTGTTTCTATTTGTGATTCAGTGTTTGCCAGTGTGCTGTGTGTGCTTCCGTGTCTTGTAAGTGTGCTGGGGGGGTTCAGTCAGTGAAACTTGCCCTGGGTGCAAAAACACCAAGTTACTCCCCTGCGTTTACGCATGTTTACATTATCAGATGCCTCAACAGCAGCTCGGTCAGACCTCCACTCCTCAGACACATCCCCCTCCGGTCCTCAGCTTCTCCCCTCCACGCTCCTCATCCTTCCACTAAGACCCCTGCTTCCTCAATCTCAGGGGGCTATTGCAGTGTGTGTGGGGGTTATTTTTAGTTTGGGGGGTTTATTGCAGTTTATTGTTGGGGGGGTACTGTATTGTAGGGGGGGAATTGTGTGTGTGGCCAGGGGGGGAATGAATGTGAGAAGGGGATTGAGGGAGCTGAATTGAGTGTGGAGGGGGTGTGTGAGAGGAAAAGGGGTTAGTGAGGGAGGGGGTGTGAGAGGGGGGAGAGAAATACATGAGGAGAGTGATGAGGTGAGAAAGAAGGGGACTCAAAGGGCCACCAACACACGCGGGGGGCCCGATGGAAACTCCTGAATCTACAGAATGTTTACTCATAATGGGGCCCTGAAAAAATGTTGCCCGGGAGCCCACGCATGTCTACTACGCCACTGATGTGTACCCTTCTGCGACTGTAGGTGGTACACCCTCGCTATAGGGCTTAATGTTACAGGCCCAGCTGAGATGCCTTAATTTTCATGGGTAATAGGCAGAGAGGAAGGGTAGATGGTCTAAAGTTCCAATAGGGCCTGTGTACCTGAGGTCAGCCACGATGCTCAAACTGCTACTGTATGCTTCAAAACTTCATTGGACCCTTAACAAGTAAAACATTGTCCAATTTTTACAAGTATGGTATTGTTCTAATGCTTGTGTTTTATACTTTGTGAATCTGCTGCTGTAGCATTTAATTTCAATTTCTGGAAGATGGCGATGGATTAGATATTGCCAACGCGGAGCACAAGCTTTATGTGGCCATCTTCCAGAGCTAAAGGCCACGCACCCACTGTACCTTTATTTTATCACATTGTGGTACAGTACCAAAGGCAGAAGACAAAAAGCCCTAAGTTTCAAGGGTTAGTACCACCCATCATCAGCTGAATACCTGATGAAGCATGGGACTACATCCCCAAACCAAAAAACATTGTGTTTGTTGTTTTCTGCACCAACATGTGGTACAATAAAGATACAGAACTGAGCTGGTAAATTGGCACCAGACTTTAAGTATGGTTGTGCCTATTTGCAGTTTATATTATACACATTCTTACAACCAAGCACATACATATCAAACTCAGATTCTGGTTACTTTTAAGAGATTAACAATAAACTCTATATTGTGTTTTATAATTATTAGGAATGGAGATAAAGGATATTTCTACAATTTCTTTATGAATTAGTTATTTAGATTAGATAGAAACTGTATAACTGTATGTGTGCATATGCTCAAACAAAATTCCATACAGGTTGATACAGTTGGTGCTGTGTTTTGTCTATATTTCTACCTCTGTGCCCCACCATGTCTGTTTCTCCCTATAGGCTCCCCATGTCTGTCTTTACCTTCATGTCCTTCATATCTGTCTCTCCCTCCGTGCCCCCATGTTTGCTTCTCAGTATGTGCCCTAATGTCTCTCTCCCTCTGTCCCCCTCAAGTCTATCTTACCCTCTGTGCCCTCAACGTATGTCTCTTCCGCTGTATCCCTCTTGTCTGTCTCTTCCTCTGTGCCCCCCGTGTATGTCTCTCCTTCTGTGCCCCTCTTAATTTTCTCACCCACTGCAACCCCCCATGCCAGTTTCTCCCTCTGTGCCCCTGTGTCTTTTTCTCAACCATTTCTTTCTCTCCCTCAGTGCTCCTCATGACTGTTTCTCCCTCTGTGCCCACCATGTCTGTCTGCATTTCCCTCAGTGCCCCGCATGTCTCAGTCTCACTCACTCAGTGCTCATTATGTCTGTGACTCCATTTCTCTACCCCTTATGTATCAGCCTGTCTCTCCCTCTATCTCATCCTGTCTCTTTCTTTGCTCTTGTGATCTCTAATCCTCTGTCCCACCCCTAAATCCTCTAATTGGTTTTATCTTCCAATGTTGCCTTTTCTCCTTCTCTGATTGGTCCTTTCTCCTTTAAAGAATTAAAACCCTCTAATGAGTCAGAGGCATATGAACTTGAGTATAAGGCCCCTGAAAACATGGGTCTCTATGCAATAGCACTTGTGGCATCTGCCTGAAGCAAGATATTATTAAGTCTGTGGAAGACTTATTGTAGCTGGTGGGTCTGTAGCAGTGTGTCACTAAATGGCACATAATATGAAGAACCTTAAAATAGGGGGGTATTGCATGGGGGTCCTTGTTGGGCTTTTGTGACTGATAAACATAGATAAAAAACAACATCTCTAATGAAAACACATGCACCACTAAGGCAGCACTCTATCAAACAATTGTATATTACAATTTATCTAGGACCACGCACTGATGTTGGAAAAATATGATTAAAGAAAACTTTTTAATATAGCCATAGATCTTAAAGCAGCTCTCCCTGAACTAGCTATTTTATCTATCTCCAAGCAGTGACAAAGAACATAAAATCGAATATTCAAGTATCTAAGAAATACTAAATCTAATCAAAGTCTACATGGTTGGACAGACATTGATGTTTGAAAAATAGTTATTATGTGTTGTGAGCAGTAGGTTACTGGTCCTTGCTACACCTTCTAAAGTGAATTATTTTATTCTCCGGATGGAACACCTCATGAGGGAGTTGATATTAAGTGAATGAATATATTAATGAGGATTAATGCACAAACATTTTTTATACATTTTATAACAGTTGATCATTGTATATAGGCTGCATAATAAATAAATACTGATATTTTCGGCTGGAGCAGTTCCATAGAGTGGGATTGCTAATCTGTTCTGTCAATAACCAAGGAAACAAAAAGCTCACAAAGAGATTGCTTTGGTACATTCTTTAGGTGGAATATATTAGCACTCTACTATACATCAACATATGTTCTCAACCAATAATTAAGTGAAAATAATTAATCCTTGTTTTTTTTTTTTTTGGTTGTTTTTAGAATACAAAAATGTTTTTATACTGTCTCTTTTGGGGCAGCTTAAATATGTCTTGTATAAGTAATTTTTCATTATCCAATGCTTTGATATGAACTTTGTATCCTCCATCCTTCTGAGAAGAGGATAAAAATTGATCATGAAAGAAAGAGAGAACATAGTGTGCATTTGGCTTTGATGCCTTTTCTAAGCCCTTTGAAGCTAGAATTGGAAAAAAAGATGAGAATTAACAAGTATTGTTAATAATGTATGAATAAAAATTACCATAGCCTTTGATAATGTGGGAATTTCTTGGATGTAAATTAACTTAAATGGGAAACAGAGGAATAGTCAACATGCAGTGATTGTTACCACAAAACTCATAATTGTAAGAAAATCATATGAATCTAAAACCTTTTTATTAATTATCGAAATAAATATAAAGTGTACACTCGTTAGTCTAAAGCAAACGCTACCCTCTGTTAAAGTGAAATATCACACAAAAAAATGCACCAAATAAAAAATGCATTAAGAAGATAACGTACACTTTACTATTGTTTTAATAGCTCTTTCTTTATTAACATGTCAACATTTACTCAACGCCTTGTGTTAATGAAGAACAGTAACATATGATACTGCTGTATTCTCATGTAATATTGTATCAATCTTACAATTATATCAGCTTTAGAATAATAGCACAAAAAACAATCCATATACAGTACTACACGTACTGTATAATGATGCCAGTATTGACTTCAGAGAGAACAACGGACAATTTGCTTTTTCAAATATTGAAATATAGTTGCAAACCATAGTTATAACAATATAGATTATTATCCAAAGTAGGAGAAAGTGGTATTATTTAATAATAATAAACTTTTCTAAGTAGCATTGACAGTGTATGCAACGCTGTCCATAAAAGTTTGCATGCCCAATTAATTCTAGCCCTGTAGATCTTACAATCTTGGTCAATGTTGGTGACTAAGACATAAGAAGATAAATGGACTCACCAAGGTCACAAGTAGACGTAACTGAGATTCACCCACTCCTAAGGCAGTGATATTACCACTGAACTACTCCTTCAGCTTCAGTTATTTCCATATTCACTAAAATGAAAGTATTGTAGGTAATATTAAATGAATTATACATACATCATGGAATAAGGGAGAAAATCTGTTATACTGACTATCACTGGAACTGATTTGGAAATATTACTGTGCTCATATATATATATATATATATATATATATATATATATATATATATATATATCGATAGATAAAATGGAAATAGCCTTTGTTAGTCCAGTTGCTGTATATATATTGAATACGAGTTCTTCAGTATTATTCTGAAGAACTGGACTAACACGGCTACTGCTGCGGCACAGTTTATTCGAGCATTTGCCCGTTCTGTGCCGCAGCAGTAGCCTGGCGCGCGCCCGAGAGTGACGGGCGCGCGCCGAAGCAGCGGAAGAGCGCCCTCCGATCGGGGCGCTCTCCCTACCGCTGCCGGGTCCGCCGGGTCCCCCGGAACCCCCTGCCGCTGTCCCGCGATCGCGGGACACCAGGGCTCCCTCGGGGAGCCCCTGGACGCGCGTGCAGGGGGCGCACGCTCCCGAAGACGCCTGACCGCGCGTCTATGACGCGCGGCACGCCGAGGGGCGGCCACTAGCAAGCCGGGAAATCTCCCGGCTTGCGGATCTGGCCGCAGTGTGATAAACTGTGTCGCCAGTGTATTTCCATTTTATCTATCTATATATATATATGAGCACAGTAATATTTCCATTTGCTATATGCTTTACTGTTGAGGGTTTTTGTCACTTGTTTTACCCACCATAACTTAACTAAGTATGGTGAAACCTATCCCAAGCTTCAAATTGCAAAGCCAATATAACCAGCCTCACACTGATGAGACCCTATACAGTAGGTCGAAACAGCTGTCTGTGGGTAGGTTTACTGGCTATGCATCTCAACCCAGGCTGTGTTTTAAAGCTGTGCAATGCAGCAGGCATAAGCTTATAGGGGTCCATATCATATGGATTTGAAGCAAAAGGTGGCACTGTGTGCTCATTTGCATGTCATTTCCCAGAATCCCTTGCTGCAGATATATATATATATATATATATATACTAGCTGATATACCCGGCGTTGCCCGGAGGCAGGGAGGGGACGGGGGGCTTGAAAGGCATGGAGGGGATGGGGGGAGTGAAAGGCAGGGAGGGGGACGGAGGGCGTGAAAGGCAGGGAGGGGACGGGGGGCGTGAAAGGCAGGGGGCATGGCTTCCAAGGCAGGGGGGGCGTCAAAGGAAGGGGGGCGTCAAAGGCAGGGGGGGTGTCAAAGGCAGGGGGGGTGTCAAAGGCAGGGGGGGGTGTCAAAGGCAAGTGGGTGGCATCAAAGGCAGGGGCGTCAAAGGCAGGGGGCGTCAAAGGCAGGGGGGGGCATCAAAGGCAACAAAGGCAGGGGGGGCGTCAAAGGCAGGGGGGTGTCAAAGGCAGGGGGGGCATCAAAGGCAGGGGGGGCATCAAAGGCAGGGGGGGCATCAAAGGCAGGGGGGGGGGCGTCAAAGGCAGGGGGGCATCAAAGGTGGGGGGGGTCAAGGCAGGAGGGGTGTCAAAGGCAGGGGGGGTGTCAAAGGCAAGGGGGGCATCAAAGGCAGGGGGGGCATCAAAGGCAGGGGGGGCGTCAAAGGCAGGGGGGCCTCAAAGTTAGGGGGGGGGGCGTCAAAGGCAGGGGGGGGCATCAAAGGCAGGGGGGTGGCGTAAAGGCAGGGGGGGTGTCAAAGGCAGGGGGGCGTCAAAGGCAGGGGGGCATCAAAGGCAGGGGGTTGTCAAAGGCAGGGATTCCTCCCCCTGCATTTCCTCACCTGGCAGCATGCCAGGCTCCTCGGCCTGCCAGTGGTTCTCTCCCCCCTCGTGGCCTCCGGCGACTCCCGGTTGCACAAAGGAGCTATTGCACAGCCGCAACTCCCTGCTGCCCTCCTCCTGCTCCTTGGGGATGTTGACCGGGGTAGCGGCATGTGGGGGTGGGGGGTGAGCCGCAGAGAGCGTGCTCTGGGCGGTGGGGGGCAAGTGGTTGAGTGCCGGGGAGCGGGGGTCCTTCCGGAGGCTGCCTGCCCACTGCCTGTCCCCCCGCTGGGGAGGGAGGGAAGTGAGCGCCGGGGAGGGAGGTGGGTCCTTCTGGGCACCGCCATCTTAGGCACTCGGTGCCATGAGGCAGCTGCAGGAGGAAGGGGGTCTTTCCGGGCGCCGCCATCTTAGACACTCGGCAAGGCTGGCCGCCCACTGCCTGTTTCCCCGCCGGGGAGGGAGGGAAGTGAGCGCCGGGGAGGGAGGTGAGTGAGCACCGGGGAGGGAGGTGAGTGAGTGTGATGGGGGAGGGGGGAGAGAGAACTGACAGAAAGAGTGTTTCTGTGTGTGTGTGTGTGTGTGTGTGTCTTTGTGTCTGGCCGATGGGGAATAGAGTGGCAGTTGGGTGACGTCAGAGCCACCAATCTGATTGGCCAGAGGCTGAGGACCAATCAGATTCACCGCAGCTAGTACCAACCTTTCGATATTATATATTAAGATATGTAATATATAACATATATATACAGAGATACTACATCCAAGGTAACCCATCTGTAATTACTTTGCCATTGTACATGTTTCAATTTGTCAATTAAATCATTACTGTCCTTAAGAAAGGATGGCAAAGATTGAACAATTGGTTGCAAATGTGCATCAATGTAGCGTGAAAGACCATCTCCCAAAGATCCAATGCTAGACATGATGGGCCTACCTGGCAGACGTGTCAGCGATTTATGGATCTTTGGGAGATGGTGAAAGAGGTTTACCACTGGATGTGTGGGATACAAGAAGTCCAATTCTTTTGGATTGAGGACATACAGTATCTGACCAAATGCTAACAAATCCTTGAGTTCCTGTTGAAAATTATTAGTGGGATCCAGAGAGGTTTTTTTGTATGATTTAGTATCATTGAGCTGTCTACAAGCTTCATCTCTATAATCTACAGCTGACTGTACAACGATCGCTCCCCCTTTGTCTGCGTTCTTAATGACAAGGGTTTTGTTGTTTTTAAGATTGTGGAGTTCTCGCTGCTCATTGGATGTAAGATTTTTAAATAGAGATGGATTAAGTATCAACCCGTTTGCCAATGATCTAAAGTCTCTTTCCACCAATTTCTCGAAGGTGGCTATGTAGTCTTGGGTAGTACCCTCACGATTAGGCATGTGTTACTTATTTGTATATCAGTGATTGGCTGTGCTTAATTATGATTTGTCCAGCCAGTCACTGATGAGTGACACCTGTTCAGAGTGAGACGCTACATAAAGCACTGCTTGTCCAGACATCATTACCCTTTGAGAAAGCGCCCTGAGAGGCGAGAAACGCGTCAGGGGAGACTCTGTGCTTTTAATTTTGGCTAATATGCTTTAATAAAGAATTTTTTACAAGAATACACCAGCTTCATTTTCCAGTGTTGCAGTGCCCGAATTCTTCCTACCAATCTATTTTGCTGCCTTATTTGGAGCACGCTCAGGGACGGCATGTCTTTAACTCCCGTGGTTTCCGGGTTGGTGGTCGGCTGACGGTGCAAGTTGCAGCAAGGAGTGATCACGGCGGTCCCGGTGGAGAGATACAGGCTGTCAGAAACCAGCGGGTCGCAGACAGATGACGTCATAGCGTCACCACTTCCCGTGGGGTCATCACGCTGGAGCAAGAGGCTGGCAGCGCTGTGGGAACCTCCCGAGTGATTGACTGACCTTCACGCCAGATTCATCATCATCAAGGACATCTGCATTCAGCTAAGTGTCCGTCCCCCCGTTCACTTATAACATTTATTTGCCTGGACGCCTCTGTTATATACCGTGTAATGGGTATGGCACATTAGATATCCTTTAGTGCCACTACCAGACTCGGAGAGGCTTACCGGGTTACATTTCTAGGGAGTGACACATACTGGACAGTGGGTCATATTACAGATGGACATTTATATTCACCGTGGCCCTATCCACCTATCATCATCATTTATTTGCCGTCCCATCACTTTCATTTACATGGTCCAATAATTTCACTACATCTGCTGTTATTGTTTTGGAGCACACAGAGGGGAGCTCCTCTCCCCATTTTTCTATTCTACTATTGAACTTGATTCTTCCCTGGTAAACACAGAGGCAAATAATTTGTTTAATACCTCTGCTTTTTCATTATCTCCAATAATATGCCTACCCATCTCACACTGAAAGGGTCCTATATTTTCTTTTCTCATTTTTTTTGTTATTAAGGTACTTAAAGAACTTTTTAGGGTTGACCTTACTTTCTATTGCAATCCTTTTTTCATTATCCATTTTTGCTCATTTGATTGCCCTTTTGCAATTTTTGTTACATTCCTTATAATTCTGATACGATGTCTCCATCCCTTCATATTTCTTCGGTTTCTGCCTATATTTATTAAAAGCTGTCTTCTTAGGCGTTTCAGTTTTTGCCACAACCTTTTACCACTCCTTTTACAACCATATTGGCATATTCCTTTACTTGTGTTTTTACTAATCGGCCTGACACATCCTATAGATTGAGAGACTGTAAAAATGTATATATACTAGTGTTGTACTGAGTCCTGAAAATTACAGAGTACCCGCCGAAAATTTCAAATCTTACCGGCACGGGTACCAGGCCGGGTAGCATAAACTTACCTGCAGCTGGCGGCAGAGGGTGAGGAAGACCGCTGAGGAGTGTAAGGAGGAACACAGCGACATCCTGGGAGCAGCTGCAGACATCCTGGTGGTGGTGGCAGCAGAGGACACCCACGTTGAGCAGGTGGGAGCAGCGGAACACATCAGAGCTGATGCCGGTGAGAGTCGGGGAACCGTGTGACCGGAGCAGGAGCATTACTATTGGACAGCCAGCTCCTCCCCAGCTCTCTAAAAGTAATGCTCCTGCTCCAGTCACATGGTTCCCCGGCTCCCACCAGCATCAGCTGTGATTAGTACCGCAGCTCCAGCTCAACAAGGACGTCCTCTTTGCTACCGCCACCAGGATGTCTGCCGTTGCTCCCACGATGTTGTCGTGGTCCTCCTCACCCTCTGCAGCGGTCTTCCTCACCCTCCGCTGCCGGTTGCAGGTAAGAGGGAGCAGAACGTAAATTACCGGGCGCCGATTCTTACCCGGCTCAGGGTTTATTACCATGTGCGGTGTCCGGGTACTTTCTGGGTATCTGAAAAAGTGCTTGGTAAGCCGGTAGCAGGTGATTACCCAGTACTTCGTACATTACTTATATAAAATTAAAAAATATATGTATATAATTAAGAAAAATATTTTATGATAGGGACTAAGGGCCTCATGCACTAAGCGCCGAAAAAGTGCAATCGCCAAGTGTTCCCTATCGGCAAGATTTTGGCGATTTGCCCTCACAGTATTCAGTAAGGGCCGAATCCATGCCGAATCCCTGCGAAAACAAAACGCTGATGAGCCGGTGATAAAAAAGCCTGGTTCCCGATAGCCTGGCGATAGGCCGTTTCTGCCAATATGTGTTTGCAGCAGAGAGAGACCCGCCGATCCCTCTGCGCAAACATCGGCAAACTAAAAATATATCAAAACAACTATTACTCATAGTGTACATGTGCATGGGGTCTCCGGAGCTGAACTGCATTGGTTTCAGATCCGGGGACCCCCTGCTTCCCGAGATACAGGCCCCGTTATGAGGTGCCGGTATCCCTCTGCATTTCAATGTCCCGATCACGTGACCACGGAATGTAAACAAAGCAGAGGGATACCGGCACCCCATAAAGGTGACTTTATCTCGGGAAGCAGGGGGTCCCCGGACCTAAAACCAAAGCGGTTCAGCTCCAGAGACCCTATGCACATCTAAACTATGAGTAAAACACACATATAAATAAACAATCATTCCTTACCTTAGCGGCTATCCGCTATGGTAATTAAGCAGCCTTAATGTATTTTTAATAATATTGTGTGGGAGCAGGGGGTCCCCTGAACTGAACCACATTGATTTTTGGCTCAGGGACCCCCTGCTTCCCGAGTTATAGGCCCCGGTATGGGGCATCGGGTGCCAGTGTCGCCACCATCTTTATAGAGCCCACGTCGCGTCTTGGACACTATAAAGATGGCAGCGACACTGGAACCGATGCCCCAAATTGGGGCCTGTAACTCGGGAAGCAGGGGGTTCCTAAGCCACAAATCAATGCGGTTCAGCTCAGAGGACCCCCTGCTCCCGCACAATATTATTAAAATACATTAATGCTGCTTCATTACCATAGCGGATAGCCGCTAAGGCAATGAAGGGTTAAGGCATAATAGCATGTTTATTGGGGACAAATGCCCCCAATAAACATTGCAATACACAACATACACCCCCTGTGCCCCCAACAACCCCTATACCCCCATTACATATCTCATTTTTGGAATGCACAGCAATGATACTAGAATCCGGCTGGGGCCCTCGGGTGTTCCCCGCAGGCCTGCAGTACCAATTCTGTGCCCCCACCCCCCAAAAAAATACAACAACACAAATACTTTACAATAAATACACCCCCCTAAAACATTATGGGCAAAATGGGCCCGTAATGGGCAAAATTACTATTATCCACAAATGGATAATAGTGCATTTGTCCATTTAAAATACATAAAGAACAATAAATACATTAAATACATATTGCACTCACCCATGTCCGCTGCCACGATGAAGGCCATCCTCATCTTCATCCTGCCCATACCCCCTCCGCTGCTGCAAAACAGAAACAAGAATAAAAACATCCAAAGTAATGTCCTCTAACCCCTTAATCACCATAGCGATTATTAACCGCTACAGTCATTAAGGGGTTAACCCACCCTCACCCCCCACCCCGTGAGGCCTAACAACCCTCACCCACTACCCAGCCGGGAGGCCTACCCACATACCCTTGGGGCCAATACCCCTTCCCCCCACCCCCAGTACCCACAATAAAAACAATACACTGCCCCACAATAAACATCATTCTATCTATTAAATACATAACCCACCCCCTGTGCCCCACCCATAAATACATGATTTATTCTTTTACATACAGGGTTCATACCCCAGGCCCACGCGAGTCCCCGTGGGCCTGACGGGTCACCTGACAGACCTACTGGTTACAGCAAAGAAGAAAAAAGTTAGAAGCGCAGTCAAAATGGGGTTGTGGTCAAACTAAACACCTTTATTAAAAATCGTGTCCCAGGGATCACCCTCTAGGACAACAAAAACAAGATAATCAATACATAAATGATAATGTTAAAAACTGTGCAGATGAAGCTGTTGTGCAATTGCACTCAATGGGTCTCCAAGGGGTTAAAAATGGGAATAACCCGGTAGAAAGTCAGAGTCCTGCAAGCTGTGCACTGCCCGGGCAGGTTTTGGTATAGAGGGGTACCCCAGGGTTGAGCCAATGCTCGATATGCTCAAAGAAATGGAAACAAAAGAAACAGCGCACAACGCCAAATAGTGAAGCAAGTAATGCTATATATTAGTAATTACAGGGTAATAAATCTGCGTACATCAAAACAGTGGAATAGGTGCATTTAGTGTGTTTCACACAAGATACCACTCAGCAACTGTTGTCAGAAGAGTCTGCAGCTTGCTTCTCTCAGCGGGGGCGCTACGTTGGTTCAGGAGCAGGATTAATGTCCAAAACCCCTCATCCAGCAGTACATCGCTCCCAAGGGGATTTCCCTTTACAGCAACCACGCTCCGTTGCAGGTATTGGTGCTTGGTGGGACCGCTCGCGCTTCCAAGCCGTCTGGTGCAGCTCGTGTAGCTCAGCAAACAGATCCACTGTACGGGGGTGAGACCTCAGCTCTGCAAGGGTACACTCGGCGTGCCACATTGTTGCTCCGTCACGGGATACTGCGTGATGACGTCACAGTCTCCGCAGCAGCGAGGGAACCGGCAGGGAGGCAGTCAAAATCTCTCAAAGTCTCTCATATGCCCAAAATTACCACCGGGAGTAATACTAGCAGGGTGAAGCCAATGGAGGCAATGGCAATATTAAGGCACTAGATAAAAATCATCCAACATGTTTCGTAGAATAAACTACTTCTTTAGGGAATAATTTAGCCATTACCCAGAGGTCTTAAGTACCTAAAAAAGATGTATCATTGGTCAAACAATTAAAAATGGACCAATCATCTAGACTAGGTAATGGTTAAAGTGATAGGGAAGACGAAATCATTACTTTTAAAGAACAACTTTATTAACTACATACATAATAAAAGGATTTTATAAACATATAAACTAAACCTAGCATAAATAATTAAAAGCATGCTGGAATAAAAGAAACACAATATTAGTACTAAAATAGATAGTATCATATAAAAGATGCAACTAAAAGTAACAGTATAAATACGTATAGACAATAGAACAGAGCAGGGAAAACAGAGATACATAGATCAGTGATATCCCTTGGGTTTAAGTGGAGAAGGGGGCTAGAAATTTTTTTCAATAAAAATTCCTCTTAATAAAGTGCCCAGATGTCAACATCCTCATCTAACACCTTAGGGGACATAGGGCCTCATGCAGTAAGCCCCGATAAGGCTTCTTCGGCATTTTATAGCCGTTTTTTGCCCTCCTGATTCAGTAAGCCCCGATAAGTGGGAATTATCGGCAACTTTTCTTCCGAAAAAAATTTTTTCGCCACCCGGCTGCCGATAAGCCACTTATCGGGACTTTTTTTTCCCGCCTGAATTCAGTAAGCCCCGATCAGCTTTTCGGTGCTGATCGGCAGGCCAGATTGGAGATTTTATGGCCAATCCAGCCCGCCAATTAAAGTTGGCAACTTGCTGAAGGAGAAGCATCGGCAAGGGCGACACTTAGGAAAAATCAGCCCTTTTTCCTGCCTGTGATTGATGCCGGGGGTCTCCGGAGCTGATACCCGCACCGGAGCCCCCCGGCATGCATCCGAGGCAGGAAAAAGGCATTTAAAAGCCACTTCATTACCTTAGCGGCTAACCGCTAAGGCAATGAAGGGGTTAACCCACCGTGCCAGCGTTATTGTGGGTAGCGGGGATGGGTGAGGGGGGTATTTGGCCCTGGGTGTGAGTTTAGGACTTGCGGGGGGGATGCGGGGGCACTTAACCCCTTCATTGTTAATACCGCTACGGTCCTGAAGGGGTTAAGGCCTCCCGCTACTCACCCGCAAGCCCTAAACAACCACCGTTGGGGCTAATGCCCCCTTCACACACCCCCACTACCCACAATAATAAAAAAACACACCCCAGCCCCACAATAACGAAATAAATAAATAATTAAATATATACCCAACAACACCTATACCCCCCTAACATACAGTATAGTAATGGGCAGAATGACTATTATCCACAAATGGATAATAGTGCAGTTGTCCATTTAAAATACATACACAACAATAAAGACATTAAATACATATAGCACTCACCCATGTCCCACTGCCACGATGAAGGCCATCCTCATCTTCATCCTGCCCATGCCCCATCCGCTTCTGCAAAACAAACACAATAATTACAACATCCAAATTAATGTCCCCTAACCCCTTAATCACCATAGCGGTTATTAACCGCTACAGTTATTAAGGGGTTACGCCACCATCACCCACATACCCTCCCCCACAAAGCCCCCCAACCACCCTCACCCAATACCCACAGGGGAGTCCTACCAAATACCCTTGGGCCTAATACCCCCTCCCCCAGCACATACAGTACAATAATGTGCCAAATAACTATTATCCACATAGGGATAATACATTATTTGGCCATTATTAAACACATTCAATACCGTTAAAATGTAAAGAAAATTGTACTAACCTCATCAATAAGAAGTCTCCGTCGCCAGCATCATCCTTGGGGTCCGTTGCCAACATTATAAATAGCCACAACATTTGAATATCATTAACATAACACTGAACCCCTTAATCACCTTATCGGGTACTAACCTGAAAGGTAATTAAGGGGTGAAGCCATCCTGCAATGCCTACAACAGTTATGCATAACATCCTCAGTGAAATAAAAACCAATTGCCTAACCAAATTCCATTTAATCATTCAATCTGTAGGCTCACATGCCTCATAAAACATTGCATTTACAGTGTATACATGTAGCATAACATGTAAACTGCATGTACACGCTGCAAATCAATGTTAACAATACAATAATCCCACTCAAATCGCCATACATCACAAGAAGAATATTATTTAATCCAATAAACTCACCATCAATGAATTACCACACATCACTTACATCCCTAAACAATTAAAATACCATCCATACCAATTACACAATGAACTAAAGCTATCCTAACAGAGAACAACTTCAAAACATAGACAAAAGTACACCAACAATTACAATATACTAAAGCAAGGCTTTCCATATCCTACTGTACGGCCTGGAAGCCCAAAACTTACATCTGTCTAAAAATAAAATACATTTAGCACACATCAATGCATACCCACAATGATTAACAATACAGAATTACAAGCTTTAACAACACTATCATTTCTTACCCTGTATATATATCTGTACACATACATACAGACATACATACAGTGGGAAGAAATGATATGCATTATAAAAAATGAAAACATGAAAAAGCAACAAAAAAAACAGTTACATTAAGAACATTTCTTTATTTAACTTACCATTACTTGCCCCCACCGACTCCCGTTGATCAGCTTACTCACGTACCAATCCACGACACCATCCACGACACCATCCACGACACAATCCAGGAACAAATCCACAAACCAAACCAGGAACCAATCCAAGAACAAGTGCAGGAGCCAATCCAAGAACAAGTGCAGGAACCAATCCAGGAAGCAAGCCACGAAGAAATCCACGAAACAATCCACGACACGATCCAGGAACAGGAACCCATAAAAGAAAAAAACATAACAAATTAAACATTAAAATAATAAAACATGACAATCAAGGGTTGTACTAGTTTTATTCTTAGTGAATCTGTATTAAAATACCTTGTTCCGGGGTCTTCTTGACGTCCGGTGCCACGCCCTGGTCTTCAATCTTCAGGAGGAGGTCCGTCCCCCTCGGCATCTGCCTTCAAAATGAGACGACATAGGCTTTTAAAGGCCTATGACGTCACATTTGTCGTCATATGGTTCCCACGGCCCTGATTGGGCCGTGAAAACCATGTGTTTTGGCCGATGTAAAAAAATTGATGACGTCACTTAAAGGCAATGCCAGCACAGCCAATCAGAATGGCTTTGCTGCTATTGCCTTTAAGAAAACGTCATGAAATGACACATGGCCGGACTCACATGGTAAGCCAGCCAATCAGAGCGTGGGAACTCCATCCCTACTTTAAATTATATTTTGTGCAATGATCCCATATTGGGATCACATCTAGACACTAAACCACGGTTTATCTATAGGAGAGCCAAAAACATAAATTTGCTAGCACCTAGTGATGTTTTTTTAAGTAATAACACTACAGTACAAAAGAACTGGTTAGGGCCTAAACCAAAAGGCAATTATATTTGTGGTAAGTGTAGTATTTGTAAGTACCAACATCCTGACAAAAATACATTTAATTCTAAAAACACACCAGAAGTTTTTAATATTGATGACTTTATTTTATGTACATCTACACACATTGTTTACTTATTGGAATGTGCGTGTGGATATCAGTACAGGCATACCCCGCATTAACGTACTGTACGCAATGGGACCGGAGCATGTATGTAAAGAGAAAATGTACTTAAAGTGAAGCACTACCTTTCCCCACTTATCGATGCATGTACTGTACTGTATTCGTCATATACGTGCATAACTGATGTAAATAACGCATTTGTAACAGCCTCTATAGTCTCCCCCGCTTGCGCACAGCTTCGGTACAGGTAAGGAGCCGGTATTGCAGTTCAGGACGTGCTGACAGGCGCATGCGCGAGCTGCCGTTTGCCTATTGGGCGATATGTACTTACTCGCGAGTGTACTTAAAGTGGGTGTCCTTAAACCGGGGTATGCCTGTATGTAGGCAGAACCAAACGCAGCCTTAAAGTTCGTATCCAGGAACACGTCAGAACTATAAAAAACGGTTTTGAAAAACACAGTGTTTCCAGACACTTTTTATTACACCACAACAAAGATCCGTCCAGTCTCACTTTTAAGGGGATTCAGTTTATTCCTGTAAATAGAAGAGGTGGAGACAGAGTTAAAACACTATCATCTAAGGAGACATATTGGATACACAAGTTAGATACTATGTCCCCTAAGGGGTTAAATGAGGATGTTGACATCTGGGCACTTTATTAAGAGGAATTTTTATTGAAAAAAATTTCTAGCCCCCTTCTCCACTTAAACCCAAGGGATATCACTGATCTATGTATCTCTGTTTTCCCTGCTCTGTTCTATTGTCTATACGTATTTATATTGTTACTTTTAGTTGCATCTTTTATATGATACTATCTATTTTAGTACTAATATTGTGTTTCTTTTATTCCAGCATGCTTTTAATTATTTATGCTAGGTTTAGTTTATATGTTTATAAAATCCTTTTATTATGTATGTAGTTAATAAAGTTGTTCTTTAAAAGTAATGATTTCGTCTTCCCTATCACTTTAACCATTACCTAGTCTAGATGATTGGTCCATTTTTAATTGTTTGACCAATGATACATCTTTTTTAGGTACTTAAGACCTCTGGGTAATGGCTAAATTATTCCCTAAAGAAGTAGTTTATTCTACGAAACATGTTGGATGATATTTATCTAGTGCCTTAATATTGCCATTGCCTCCATTGGCTTCACCCTGCTAGTATTACTCCCGGTGGTAATTTTGGGCATATGAGAGACTTTGAGAGACTTTGAGAGACTTTGACTGCCTCCCTGCCGGTTCCCTCGCTGCTGCGGAGACTGTGACATCATCACGCAGTATCCCGTGACGGAGCGACAACGTGGCACGCCGAGTGTACCCTTGCAGAGCTGAGGTCTCACCCCCGTACAGTGGATCTGCTCGCTGAGCTACACGAGCTGCACCAGACGGCTTGGAAGCGCGAGCGGTCCCACCAAGCACCAATACCTGCAACGGAGCGTGGTTGCTGTAAAGGGAAATCCCCTTGGGAGCGATGTACTGCTGGATGAGGGGTTTTGGACATTAATCCTGCTCCTGAACCAACGTACTGCTGCGACACACTTTATTCGAGCAGATACCTGGAATGCGCCGCTCCTCACCTCTGACAAGCCCCGTTGCGTTTGCCTTCCCAGCCATGGTTTATGCCTGGCTGACGGGCGGCTGATCTGTTAAATGATAATGATTAGGATTTAATAGGCTGCAATGCTTCGCGTGTCTACCAGATGGCATAAATTCATGAATTGTAATGCAGTATATATATATATATATATATATATATATATATATATATATATATATATATACTGTGCAGTATTGCAGCCAGCGGGAATAAAATGCTTCAATCCCTGCCTGGAAAATAACGCAATGCACTCGGGCAGAAAACAGTCACAAACCTCAATACACCCGAGTATACTCGAATTCGTGGGACTAGCCGAGCTCGAATAAAGTGTGTCGCCAGTGTAGCGCCCCCGCTGAGAGAAGCAAGCTGCAGACACTTCTGACAACAGTTGCTGAGTGGTAACTTGTGTGAAACACACTAAATGCACATATTCCACTGTTTTGATGTACGCAGATTTATTACCCTGTAATTACTAATATATAGCATTACTTGCTTCACTATTTGGCGTTGTGCGCTGTTTCCTTTGTTTCCATTTCTTAGAGTGTGGGGGGTGCTGAGCCACCCCCTGTGTTTATAGCAGCAGACGCCTCTACAAATACACGGTTATGTGATATAATTTCTTCATATATACATCCTCACTGTGGTTATTGTGATTTATTTCTTGGTCACTTATTTATGTGGTTTAGTCACTACACTATATTTATATTCTAAATTCTGGGTTAGATAGTAGCGCACAGTATTTTCTCTGTTTTTTACTCGATATGCTCACCCTGAATTCACTGCTGGTCCGTGGGGGTCCGGTAGTTTCCTTCAATCCCAAAATCTGCTCCGGTACACGCTGCACAGATGCACGATGGCACACGATACCACACAGCCCTCCGGGTGTCCGGGTCTGATGTCACTTCCGGCTGTGACGCACAGACCCTTCCCGGTAGTCTCTGGGCTGCGTCTGTCAGCTCTCCTCTTCCTGGTGGTTGCCGATGAACAGGCAAACAAGCTTGATCAGGTGCTACTTGCTGGAGCCCAATGTATGATGTTACTTGCTCCGCTGCACTGCACTGAATGAGAGCAAACACCCTATGCTCCTCCTCCTACGCGTTTCACCATTAGATGGCTTCGCTCAAAAGAGTCCGATTTCAAGGAGCAAGCGGATGCACTTTATAATAATTTTTTAGCAAAAGGGTATAATAAAGACAGATTGGATGCAGCAATTTTAAAGGTGAAGGGACAAAATAGACTGTGTCTGATACAAGATAAACAAATCTCTAAAAGACCAGACCAGGAAGTTAGTACAGATCCCAAGGATGGAGATAACTGCCTATTCATCACGAAATCCAATGGGGCCTGTAATGATATCAAAAAGATTCTCATAAAGCATTGGGGGATCATTTTAAATGATCCGATCATAGGGAAACCCCTACAAAACAGACCAGGGATTGTTTTCAGAAGAGCGAGAAATTTGAAGAATGTTTTAGCCCCCACTATTTTAAAAAGAAGCAAAACCAGACTGAATGAAACAGGAACTGATCAAAACACATGGTTACCGTCATGTCCAGGTGGCTGCTATAAATGTGGACGTACCAATTGTTTAACCTGCAAACACATTGTAAATAAGTGTACTGAGTTTGTATCCAACGTACAGTAACAAGAGAAAAATTTAGAATAAAACAGTTTCTCAACTGCAATACGACATACGTTGTTTATCTGCTTAGGTGTCCCTGCGGCCTTTACTATATAGGCCGCACAAAGAGAAGTTTAAAGGAACGCTTTACTGAACATAGGAGAAACATTTTGAAAGGCTTCCTTGGACACGGGGTTTCACGACATTTTTTAACAGCCCACAGTAAAGATATAGGAGGATTATCCATTGTGGGTATTGAACACATTAGCCATACAACCATGAGGGGTGACAGACTTTTAAAGCTTAGAAAACAGGAGCCCTACTGGATATTCAAATTACAAACAATGAGTCCAGTGGGTCTCAATGAGGAGCTGGATCTTTTAGCTTTTCAATAGTTGATATCTGTTTCAGATACATTTACCTTTTATCCATAGAGGGTTTTAATTATTTTAATCCTTCATTAGATTTTACATGTTTTAAAATCTTTTTTATGACTGTTTAATATATTATTTATTTCTTGTATTGATTTTTTGTGATCAAGTTAGTTATTTATTTATAAATGTTTGCAGGGTATAAAATGTGTTTTAATTGTTCAGTTAAATAATACATTTTTTTTTTTTTTCTACCAATTAATTTAATTGTTTATTAATTATCAACACCGATTAATTTATACAAAAATTTAATTAAAATTTTATTAACTTTTTTTATTGGATTTATCATCTATGTAATCAATCTCGATCATATCATGTACTGTATTTATTGTATAATCATTGTTTTTTTGTGACATGAACCAGTCATCTGTATCACCAGCACCAGTCCATAAAGAAAATGGGATCATTAGACCAATATTGAAGTTTAATGTGGATCAATTGAGCTATTGCAATTAGCAAGGCTATAAATTAGTATGGCACTGGTGCTGTGATATCCCTGACGAAGCCATCTAATGGTGAAACGCGTAGGAGGAGAAGCATAGGGTGTTTGCTCTCATTCAGTGCAGTGGAGCGGAGCAAGTAACATCATACATTGGGATCCAGCCAGTAGCACCTGATCAAGCTTGTTTGCCTGTTCATCAGCAACCACCAGGAGGAGGAGAGCTGACAGACGCAGCCCAGAGACTACCGTGAAGGGTCTGTGCATCACATCCGGAAGTGACATCCGACCCGGACACCCGGAGGGCTATGTGGTATCGTGTGCCATCGTGCATTTGTGCAGCGTGTACCGGAGCAGATTTCGGGATTGAAGGAAACTACCGGACCCCCACGGACCAGCAGTGAATTCAGGGTGAGCATATCGAGGATTGGCTCGATCCCTGGGGTACCCCTCTATACCAAAACCTGCCCGGGCAGTGCACAGCTTGCAGGACTCTGACTTTCTACCGGGTTATTCCTGTTTTTAACCCCTTGGAGACCCATTGAGTGCAATTACACAACAGCTTCATCTGCACAGTTTTTAACATTATCATTTATGTATTGATTATCTTGCTTTTGTTGTCCTAGAGGGTGATCCCTGGGACACGATTTTTAATAAATGTGTTTAGTTTGACCACAACCCCATTTTGACTGCGCTTCTAACTTTTTTCTTCTTTGCTGTTACACTCTCATCAGGGACTGGGGTTCCCTGTTTCAAGAAGCTGCGTCATTCATTGGGTTGTGGCTATCTTACTCATCTACTACTGTTAGCAAGACCCTATACGCACCGGACTGGTTCATGTCACATGTTTTTGTTTTTGTTTTTTTGCATTTTGCTTTATTACTGTCACACTTGCCTCTGATCCGCGCGGAGACCGACTCAGGGAAACACCACGGGGCAGAGTCATGCGCCCACACACTGCCAGGGCAGAGAAGGCGCAGCGGCGGGATGGCGGAGCTCCGCGAGACGCATCGCGCACGCGCACGGGTTGCTCGGCAACCAGGAAGCAGGAGAACGTGAGGGAGCTGCTGGAACCTCCCACAGGCGGAGACTTGCTGAGTAAACCGCATGACGTCATCACGTCGCGACGCGCATCGCGCACGCGCGCGGGTTGCCCGGCAACCAGACCTAGCATCAGGAAAGCCTAATTGCAAGCTGTTTTTGATCAGTGTCTCTCTGACACCATTGGTGGACCAGAACACACCCCTGCAAGGTAATTGGACCCTTCCCACTTATATACCTGCTTCTGCCTGTCCTTCATTGCTGAGCATAAACTCCTGTTTATGCATTGTGCTCACCGCTGCTGTCTAGTTTTGTCTTGAACCTTGTCTGACCTGTTTGACCCTGCCTGTTACTTGGATTTCTACACTCTCCAGCACTTTGACCCCGGCTTCGTTACTCGACTACTCTACCTTCTATTACCCAGGACCTTGGCTACGAAACTCTACCTACCCGGACTCTCCAACCCTGGAACACGGCAAGTACCCTGACTACCCTGACCTCTCCAACCCTACGACGCGGTACGACTAGGACTACGCATTCCGGACAGGACTGCGTGGTTGTGGGTCGGTGCCTATACAACCCCACCTCAGCCCCGCGGTCTTTCGTCCTGTTTGTGGTGAGCGCAGCATGACAATATGCTCAGCCCAACAAACATGGACGCCGCTGAGGTGGCCCGACGCTTAGACACCCATGAGGAATGCTTCCGGCAACTTACCGGCTCATTTACACTAAAAGAACAACTAGTTTCCCAACTTAAACAAGACGTGGATACCCTGACTGAACAAGTTAGACGTTTAACTGTATCTACCACCAACCCCGTCCCACTCTCAGCCACTCCTGCATTTATCACACCTACCTCCGAACCACGACTACCTGCGCCCAACCGTTATGCAGGGGATCCCAGCGGTTGTCGTGGGTTTCTGAACCAGTGTTTCATACAGTTCATACAGTTCATACAGGCCCTCTCACTTTCCGGTTTCACGTACTATGGTCGCATACATAATCTCCCTGCTGACTGACGCCGCCCTGGCATGGGCTTCTCCTATCTGGGAGCAACGCCCAGATTTGACCTCTGACCTTACTCTCTTCATCACCGAATTTAGAAGGGTGTTTGACACCCCAGGGCGTAAGGTTACGGCTGCATCCACTCTGCTTAATATTTCTCAGGGAGACCGTACTGTGGCTCGTTATGCTCTGGACTTCCGGACGGTGGCGGCCGAGACCGGCTGGAACGATGTGGCTCTATCTGCAGTCTTCTGGCAGGGCCTGTCCGAACGGTTGAAGGATGAATTAGCAGCTCTGGATCGTCCCGCTGGACTTGAGAACCTGATAGACCTGTGCATCCGGATGGACCAGCGCCTCCAAGAAAGAAGGATGGAGAGAAACAAACACCCCCGAGGTATACAATCGTCTTCTCTGTCTACCATAGGGCCTCTACTCTCCACAACTCCTGTCCTAGATGAACCCATGCAGCTGGGAGGGACTAGCCTTTCGCCTATCGAGAGGCAACGAAGAAGACGAGCGGGACTATGCCTCTACTGTGGCAATAACGGCCACCTGGTATTCAACTGTCCACTGAAGCCGGGAAACGCCAAAGCCCAGTGAGTATAAGGAGGATCACGCTGGGTACTGCAACTCTTCCCCCTCCTCAACCCTCTACGAGGTTTTATCTACCTATCTCCATATCCGGTGAGACCTTCACAGTACAGACACAGGCCTTTCTGGATTCGGGGTCAGGAGGAAACTTCGTGGACCAAAAGTTCGCCTTCAAGAATAAAATACCGTTGGTACCCAAAGATCGACCGGTAGGTCTTGAAGCCATTGACGGACGACCATTGCAGCCCGCGATCATTTCCTTACAAACCATACCCCTTAACATCATGACTAGTGACTTTCACTCCGAGACTATAACCTTTGATGTCATTCACACCCCCTCCTCGAACATCATTCTGGGACTTCCGTGGCTCCGGATCCACAATCCTGTCATTGACTGGACAGAGGTCACGCCACTTCGTTGGAGTTCTTTTTGCTTGGAAGATTGCATGTCTGCTCCAAAGGCAGTGGCAGGAATGGAGGTCACAGATCCTGACAGGGTACAGCTGCCGGGGATATACGAAGATTTCCGCGATGTCTTTGACAAACGTCAAGCAGAGGTACTTCCGCCACATCGGACGTACGACTGCCCTATCGATCTTCTACCCGGGGCCATACCTCCCAGAGGAGGGTCATACCCACTATCTATTCCTGAGACCCAGGCCATGAGAACAAATATTCAGGAGAATCTCCAGAGGGGGTTCATTAAGAAATCTTCATCACCTGCGGGGGCAGGATTTTTTTTCGTCAAAAAAAAGGACGGAACCCTCAGACCCTGCATTGATTACCGGGGCCTCAACAAACTCACCATAAAAAAACGCTACCCCCTTCCGTTGATAGCCGAATTGTTCGACAAACTCCAGGGAGCCAGGATCTTCACCAAACTGGACCTCAGAGGAGCCTATAATCTGGTTAGAATCAGAGAAGGAGACGAATGGAAGACAGCATTCAATACTCGCGACGGGCATTACCAGTACCTGGTCATGCCATTTGGATTGTGTAATGCTCCTGCGGTCTTCCAAGACTTTGTCAACGACATTTTCAGAGACCTTCTGGACCACCATGTTATAGTATACCTGGACGATATATTAATTTTTTCCAGATCCATGCCGGAACATATGATGCATGTCAAACAAGTCCTGCAGCGTTTAAGAGAGAACCATTTGTATGCCAAGCTTGAGAAATGCCATTTCCATCAAACATCCACCTCTTTTCTCGGCTACATCATATCGGATACCGGCCTTGCTATGGATCCTACCAAGGTCAAGGCGGTACTCGAATGGCCCTGTCCCCTCTCCCTCAAGGCCATCCAAAGGTTCCTCGGTTTTGCTAACTACTACCGGAGGTTCATTCAGGGATTCTCATCGGTAGTAGCACCCATCACGGCACTCACACAGAAGGGAGCTGATCCTACAAGGTGGACTGAGAAGGCTCTCCAGGCTTTCGAGAGAATAAAGACGGCATTCGCCTCAGCACCCATCTTAACCCATCCAGATCCTTCGTTACCTTTTTTTTTGGAGGTCGACGCCTCCGATGTAGGAGCAGGTGCTATACTTTCACAGAGAAAGAATCCTCAAGCTCCACTTCATCCTTGTGCATATTTTTCAAAGAAATTTTCCTCCGCCCAAAGGAATTACGATGTAGGTAACCGGGAGCTCCTCGCTATCAAGCTGGCCTTGGAAGAGTGGAGGCACTTACTGGAAGGCACAGAGTCGCCAGTCACGATACTTACGGACCATAAGAATCTTCTGTACATTGAGGGAGCACGGCGACTAGGATCTCGCCAGGCAAGATGGTCCTTATTCTTTACTCGCTTTAACTTCCTCATTTCCTACATCCCTGGTTCAAAAAACATTAAAGCCGACGCCTTGTCACGACAGTTCCTGGTAGAGGATAACAAGGTGGATCAACAGGAGACCATTCTCCCTTCCACTTGTATTTTGGCTGCAAATACTTTTAGTGCCTTAACGGACATTACTAAGGCTCAGAACAACATCCCGGCAGGACTCAACGTTCCGGAGGACCGGTTGTTCACTCCCCGTAAATTCCAGAGGAGAGTCATGGAGTGGGGACATTCATCCAAGACTGCAGGCCATCCTGGCACCAAAAGAACTACTGAGTTCATCGAACGCACATTCTGGTGGCCCTACATGCGGAGAGACATACAAGACTTCGTAGCTACGTGCGCTACTTGTGCTCGAAGCAAGACGCCACACAACAGACCAGCAGGTCTCCTTCAACCACTACCCATCCCAGTATGTCCATGGACACATATATCGATGGACTTCATCGTTGAGTTGCCCAAATCTAGAGGCATGGACACAATACTTGTGGTGGTGGACAGATTTTCCAAACAGGCACACTTCATCCCTATGAAGGGTTTACCCACTGCACCAATGTTATCCGAAGTTTTCATCAGGGAGATCTTCAGGTTACATGGGTCCCCTCAGGTCATAGTGTCCGATAGAGGATCCCAGTTCATCTCCCGGTTCTGGAGGGCGTTTTGTAAAAATCTGGACGTTACTCTACACTTTTCATCAGGATATCCCCCCCAGACCAATGGACAGACGGAACGCACCAATCAGTCTCTGGAACAGTTTTTGAGGTGCTTTATCGCTGACACTCAGGACGACTGGGCGGAACTTCTCCCATGGGCAGAATTCTCCCACAATAATCTACAGAACGAATCATCCCAACAGTCACCATTTATGGTCAACTATGGCTTCCATCCGTCGGCACTTCCTTCCCTCATCTCCAAGTCTGGAGTCCCGGCCACAGAGGACAGGATTCGCCACTTACAAGACCTATTGCAGAAGATCCATCGGAATCTACAGCACGCTGGTATATTACACAAGAGACAAGCGGATCGTCACCGAAGAGAGGTCCCTGGGTACTCTGTAGGACAAAGGGTTTGGTTATCTACCAAAAACATTTGGCTAAAGGTAGCTTCACCCAAACTGGCACCACGTTTTATCGGCCCTTTCCGCATCACCAAAAGGATCAACCCAGTAGCCTATCGGCTTGAACTGCCAAAAAATATGAGGATTCCTTCTGTATTTCACTCATCCTTTCTCAAACCTTATCATCAAGACTCATCCTCCAAAGGACAATCTAAACCTCCGCAAACCATACTGGTAGAGGGCCAACAAGAATACGAGGTTCAGACCATTCTCAACTCCAGAATATCCAGAGGAGGATTACAATATCTTGTACACTGGAGAGGCTATGGCCCAGAGGAGAGAGAGTGGATTCCTCATCATCAGGTACATGCCAACCGCCTCATTTCTGCCTTCCACCGTAGGCATCCTGAGAAACCATCTCTGGTTCGCCCGGAGGTCTCCCCTCAAGGGGGGGATACTGTCACACTTGCCTCTGATCTGCGCGAAGACCGACTCAGGGAAGCACCACGGGGCAGAGTCATGCGCCCACGCACTGCCAGGGCAGTGCAGGCGCAGCGGCGGGATGGCGGAGCTCCGCGAGACGCATCGCGCACGCGCACGGGTTGCTCGGCAACCAGGAAGCAGGAGAACGTGAGGGAGCTGCTGGAACCTCCCACAGGCAGAGACTTGCTGAGTAAACCGCATGACGTCATCACGTCGCGACGCACATCGCGCACGTGCGCGGGTTGCCCGGCAACCAGACCTAGCATCAGGAAAGCCTAATTACAAGCTGTTTTTGATCAGTGTCTCTCTGACACCATTGGTGGACCAGAACACACCCCTGCAAGGTAATTGGACCCTTCCCACTTATATACCTGCTTCTGCCTGTCCTTCATTGCTGAGCATAAACTCCTGTTTATGCATTGTGCTCACCGCTGCTGTCTAGTTTTGTCTTGAACCTTGTCTGACCTGTTTGACCCTGCCTGTTACTTGGATTTCTACACTCTCCAGCACTTTGACCCCGGCTTCGTTACTCGACTACTCTACCTTCTATTACCCAGGACCTTGGCTACGAAACTCTACCTACCCGGACTCTCCAACCCTGGAACACGGCAAGTACCCTGACTACCCTGACCTCTCCAACCCTACGACGCGGTATGACTAGGACTACGCATTCCGGACAGGACTGCGTGGTTGTGGGTCAGTGCCTATACAACCCCACCTCAGCCCCGCGGTCTTTCGTCCTGTTTGTGGTGAGCGCAGCGTGACAATTACATAGCCCATATTCACAGTCACATCCCATTTGGCGCATTTTTATTTTTGTTTTTTCCTGTATAGACCTACTGGTTACCAGCAACTTGTTTCATACATCTTCTGGAGGCCTGTTGGTGGGTCCCGCCTGGTGCCATGGCCCACCAGGTGGTTTCCGCGGGTCACCGGGGGCCACAATTGGGTCCCAACGGTAGGCCCGCGGATGTCTGGGAGCCCTGGGTCAGACCCACAGGTGTCTGCGGGGCCTCGGGTGGTTCCCACGGGGGTCAGCGGTGCCCCCACATCTATACATTCAATACATCAATCCCCCCCCAACACATACAGTACAATAATGTGCAAAATAACTATTATCCAGATAGGGATAATAGATTATTTGCCCATTGTTAAACACATTAACTAGCATATTAAAATAAATAAAGTACTACTGACCTCATCAATAAGAAGCCCCCGTCACCAGCAAAATCCTTGTCCTCCATTGCCCACAAAATACATAGCTAATACATTGCCAGTACATTGCAATTACATTCAGATATCAATTAACCCCTTAATCACCTTATCGGATAATAACCGCAAAGGTAATTAAGGGTTTTAGCCACCCTGGCCCGATACCCACCCTTCACCCATTCATTTGTACAGTGGCTTCATCATGGAGGGAGAGAGGGAGAGAGGGAGAGAGGGAGAGAGGGAGAGAGGGAGAGAGGGAGAGAGGGAGAGAGGGAGAGAGAGAGCCGCTGAACTTGGCCATGCGCCAGCCGCATCTCGCGGCCGCTTCTCCGTTCGCTAATGTCGCTGAACAATGGAAGCACTTGCGGCACCGAAAAAAAAAATGCCCGCGTCTGCACGGGGTTTAAAAATACCCATGGTGGCGGCCGCTTTAGACTCAGGGCGGCCGCCACTGTAGAAGGGTTATCAAAAATATGCTTTACTACAAATACCACTTTTCCATACAGACACAGTACAATAAAATCATATTTCCTTAAAAAATCCAATCTCATCTTCCAAACAAAATCCTCAAATGCCAATCAAAAGCCTCAAATGCCAATCAAAACATTGCATTTACATTGTATACATGATATACAATCTATGCACCATGTACAGTACACTCTGCCAATGAATGTTAACAATAACATATTCCAAACAAAATACCAATACATCCAAACAAGTATACTTTTTAAAACAATCAAGTAACCATAAATCATTTAGCATTCATTAATTAAATCACTAAACAATTTAAATTCCATCCATAACAATTAAACAATTAACTGTGGCTCTCTTCCGGGGTCTTCTTGTCTTCAGCCACGCTGTATGTGTAGGGGGGGGGGATTGATGTATTGAATATAAGGTCAGGTTTATTTATTTTACATTCAGGGTTTGTTCCTTTTGGTTCTGCGTGAGACCTCTGGAGACCACCTGCGGTATCCTCGGGTATCTCACATGATATCAGGCTGCGTGGTCCACGGGGGACACCTGCAGGGAAGGACCGGTGGCCCCACATCTGTGGGGGCACCGCGAACCCATAGTATGCAGGGACGAACCGGTGGCCCCACATCTGTGGGGGCACCATGGACCCGTAGTGTGCAGGGAAGAACCGGTGGCCCCACATCTGTGGGGGCACCGTGGACCCGTAGTGCCCACCCATGGGTCCCCAGAACCCCGTGGGAACAACCCAAGGCCTCGCAGACACCTGTGGGTCTGATCCGGGGCTCCCAGACATCCGCTGGCCTATCCTGGGGACCCAATCGTGGCCCACGGTGACCCACGGAGACCACCTGGTGGGCCATGGTGCCTGGCGAGACCCACCAACAGGCCTTCAGAACCTGTATGAAACAAGTTGCTAGTAAACTGTAGGTCTGTCAGGTGACCCATCAGGCCCACGGGGACTCACGTGGGCCTGGGGTATGAACCCTGTATGTAAAAGAATAAATCATGTATTTATGGGGGGGCACAGGGGGTGGGTTATGTATTTAATAAAAAGAATGATGTGTATTATGGGGCAGTGTATTGTTTTTATTGTGGGTACTGGGGTGGGGGGAGGGTGTATTGGCCCCAAGGGTACTGCTGCGGCCGAGTTTATTCGAGCATTTGCCCGTTCTCGGCCGCAGCAGTAACCTGGCGCGCGCCGGAGGGTGCCGGGCGCGCGCCGAAGCAGCGGAGGAGCGCCCTCCGATCGGGGCTTTCTTCCTCCCGCTGCCGGGTCCGCCGGGTCCCCCGGAATCCCCTGCCGCCGTCCCCCACATCGCGGGACACCAGGGCTCCCTCGGGGAGCCCTGGACGCGCGTGCAGGGGGCGCAGGCACCCGATGACGCGTGACCGCACATCGGTGACGCGCGGCACGCTGAGGGGATGCCACTAGCAAGCCGGGAAATCTCCCGGCTTGCGGAACCGGCCGCACTTCAATAAAACGTGTCGCCAGTGTATGTGGGTAGGCCTCCTGGCTGGGTAGTGGGTGAGGGTGGTTAGGCCTCACGGGGTGGGGGGTTAGTGTGGGAGGGTATGTAGGCCTCCCGAGTGGTGGGTGAGGGTGGGTTAACCCCTTAATGACTGTAGCGGTTAATAACCGCTATGGTGATTAAGGGATTAGGGGACATTACATTGGATGTTTTTATTCTTTTTTCCGTTTTGCAGCAGCGGAGGGGGCATTGGCAGGATGAAGATGAGGATGGCCTTCATCGTGGCAGCCGGACATGGGTGAGTGCTATATGTATTTAATGTATTTATTGTTCTTTATGTATGCACTGTAATTTCAAAAGGCAGTTCATCATAATAATTTGATGAATAAACCCCAAAATACAACCCCCAAAGACAGTACATAAAAAGCAAGTCACTTTAACTCCCTGTGCCCCATGCACCAAAAACAAACAGTAGATTTTCTATATACTGTATATATATACTGTTTATATATTTTAAATTAATATTCATACAGTATAAACGTCCATTTTTCATGTATCTCCATGTTTTACAAATGTTTTGTAAATGTTTCTCCGATTCCAATCTGCCACAAGAATTTAATAAAGGCTGCAGTATGTATTATTGTGAGTTTTTTTACACAGGACATGCACGACTCCAGTCCCTGAGGGCCGCAAACAGGCATGGTTTTCAAGGTTGCCCTGTACTGTAGCAGTAAACCATACACCTGTTGATGGTTTGAATTGCTGTGCACTTTAAATGTTTCAACATTGTACAGTGTTTGTAAATAAATGTTTTTGTACTGACTCCACCAATAAAAGAACATGTTCATTTGTCTCACATTGTTTCCATTTGCTCCTTTGACAGTGTAACACATGTCAAGGCTTGCTGCTCTGTTTTTTTACTGCCTGACCGCAAAGCCGCAAGATCGGCAACATTGTAAAAAAAAGAGCAATGAGCGCGCAATTGGCGTGGGAACTAGGTCAATTGGCGTGGGAACTTCTGTTCTAGGGCACCTAGAGATAAAATTCATTTTGCCTATAGATGTTAGGAACCCCCTCACTTGACCCCAACAAGGTCCGAGCAGTAATGGCGGCGAGAAAGGGTCACGCCGGCGAGGAGGGTCCTATCATTGAGCGTAATGGCAGAGAAAGCTTTGAAACGGCTAAGTCAGAATGAGCAGAAACCTGGAACCCACAACTCCGGTTCTGTTCAACCTAGAGGGCTCAGATTCAGTCACCATGTAGTCCTAGTTGCGGCAGGATTGCATGGCAAATTGCGACCCTCTCGTGGCAACAGAACGGAGTCAGGGTAATGGTAAAGTTTAGATTTCTGCCATTGACTTGCATGGCAGATAAAAAGCCACTTTGATAATGTGCTTTTAAACTGTCTTTTAGTATCTCCGGTTCCGGGGGTCGTGGAAGGCTGAGGACCAGGCGAATTTCAACCCGCTCAGACCCACAGAACAGATTATTTTACATTATATTCGCGCAATTGGCGTGGGAACTACTTAGGGCCTCGGTCAAGTTCACAGACAATTGGCGTGTGAACTTCTGTTCTAGGGCACCTAGAAATAAAATTCATTTTGCCCCCAGATGTTAGGCACTGTATACCACTGTACAGTATACTATAGAAGACACATGGTGAAAAGGAGAAACTATACTACAACCAAGTGCTCTACCTATTGTGAAATATGTGTACAATAAAATATAGTGAATAACAAATATAAATTAATTAAATAAAAATGTGACAATTAGTGTGTCCAAACTGTAAATGGATAAACACTAAACACAATAGTCCACAAACCACCAGATTAGGGGAGGGTATGGGAATGGGCTGCCTAGGACTATAAACAAGCTATTCCATCTAGCTGAAAACAAAAATGTTAGTATAGAGAGCAAAGTCCTTGGCGCACTATCAAGTGCGTGAACCTGATACAATAGTCCTGCTTTGGAGAACTAGTTGGTAAATGTCCACAGTCTGGCCTCCTGATTTCCTTCCGATATTCGATTATCTGTAATCAAAGAGAACAGGAGACCATTGCGCAGTATCTCATGTGAATTGAAGCCTCATCCACACAGCTGCTAGATACTTACATCTAGATGGGTATATGCAGGCCTTGAAAGGTATCTTTAGACCGGAGGTTTGTGTCTCTCACAGTTTTCCCCACTGGTGATGCTCCCGCTCCACAATTGGCCGATTCGCCCAATGGTATACAAAAGATAAAATGCCAAATAGTGTGGTACAGTACAATTTAATAAAACAATAAAAAGACCAACATTTGATGCACTCACATGCTAGATGATCTAACTGCACGATTTACAATGTGCCGTCCGCAAGCATGAGGGGCTGAACTGTGGTGTGTGTGGAGGCTGGATCCCGCGTGTATCTCCTCCTCGCGGCCGCAATTCGGAGCGCCAGGTCCACCTCAGATGACGTCACTTCCAACAGCAACCTCCTCAACTGGTACTGGCACGTATCAATGCGTGCAGCTAAGCTCCACCCTACGCGCGTTTCGTGACTGCTGACGTCACTTCCTCAGGGGTAATGGAGCATTGGTGTTGTAGGGTGCTATTTAAGCCCAACTAATTGGCCCAAACTTACCCTAATAGGATAATTACTCCTAGATGAGTGTTGAACTAATTGACTAGAGTGCTGATATTAACATTGCAAACTCCTGTCATTCACAATGGCTGTATCACAATATTACTATAGTAAGACTGTAACACAACATTTCTAAAAATACAATCTTCACACAGTGCTACATATGGTATATCAAAGGGCACAAATAATACAATTAATAAACTTTGATACATTAAAATAAATATATATATAAACATTAATGTCTAAGACCATTATTACAGTGATATTTAATAATTAATTACATATACTATAATGAGCTTTATTTAAAAACAATGGAACTATAGAGAGTATCCACATAGTGTATATGGGACAATACGAGCAGAGGACTCAGAGGAAATTATTGATGTTGGCTGACAGATTTTATATATCTTACTGTTTGATATTCAATCAACTATCCCTCAAAAAGGATGCTAGGTCAAACTCGATGTTTAGACCTTTTGGGGTTAATGTTTTTAGGGTGTATATCCAATAGCTTTCACGCCGCGATATTAGATTGATTTTATCTCCCCCTCTCCAATTTTGTTTGGGACAATCTATACCCTTGCAGACCAATCCCTCGGGGTTTTGGTTATGTTTTATTTTAAAGTGATTCGAGACACTATGTGTCTCGAGACCCCTTTTGATATTGTAGATATGCTCCGCAAAGCGTCTCTTTAATGGTCTACCTGTTCGGTCTACATATTGTAGCCCACAGGGGCATTCTAACAGGTAGACCGTAAAGGAACTTTTATAATTTATAAAAAGACTTAATTGGGAATATAGCACCTGTTATGTTGGATTTGAATTCCCTACATTTGGCACTGTATTTACAGCCAATACATTTCCCACATGTGAAGAACCCATTGAGTTCTCTTAGCCATGTAGTGTTGGATTTTTTTGCTACATCAAATGGACAGCTTGGAGAGAGTTGCAGTTTAAGGTTATTTGCCCTTTTAAACACTATTTGTGGACATTGGTAAAATAGTGTTTAATGTTAGGTCTCCCTGTAGGATTCCCCAATGTTTTTTGATTATTTGGGTGATTTTTATTGGAATCCATTACTATTAAATCTTCCCTTGGGATATTTTTTACAGATTCCAATGCCCTTGTTACCTTGGCATAATTATATTCCCTATCCATAAATTTATCCATTAGTTCTTCTGCCTGTATATTGAATACTCCAGTTTTCGAGCAGTTGCGTTTGGTTCTTAAGAACTGGCCCTTGGGTGTATTGTTTATCCATCTTGGATTATGATGACTTGATGCCAACAAATAAGTGTTGGCATCCACCTTCTTATAGAAGGTTTTTGTCTCAATGGATCCTTCCTCTATATATAGGGTTAGGTCTAAGAAGTCTATGGTTTGGGGACTGGTACTGAAGGTAAATTTTAAGTTTAATTGATTTTGGTTCAGGTACTCTTGGAATTTAAGTAAATCCTCATCACTTCCCCCCCAGATACACAGCACATCGTCAATGTAGCGTTTCCGTAGCACCAGGTCCTCCCCATATGGGTTGCGGGATAGGATATTATCCTCTTCCCACATACCCATAAAGATGTTAGCATAACTGGGGGCGAACCTGGTGCCCATTGCGGTGCCGCATATCTGGAGGTAGAAGCTTTCGTCATGGTGGAAGAAATTATGAGTTAGAATGAATTTTATTCCTTCTATTACACAATTTTTGAATTCTACCTCTAAACTGTCATCCCGATCCAAAACTCTCGTAATTGCCGCGACACCTAACTCTTGGTCAATGACAGTATACAGTGAGGTCACGTCGCACGTGACCCATGTGTAATGGCTAGCCCACTGTATATCTTTTAAGATGTTTAGAACATGAGTGGTGTCGCGGAGATAGGAGGGCATGTTCAGGACATATTTTTGGAGTACTGAGTCTATAAACTGGGAAAGGTTGGACGACATAGATTTTATGCCCGATATTATTGGGCGGCCTGGCGGATTCCAAAGATCCTTATGAATCTTGGGAATGAAGTAGAAAATTGGAACTCTTGGCTGTGCGATGTCCAAGAATTCCAATTCTCCCTTGGAGATAACTCCATCATTGAATCCTTTTTGTATGTAGTCTTTTATTGTTTTTTTAAAAACTACTGATGGATTGTGATCCAGTTTAATATACGTATCCTGGTCACTTAGAATCCTCATGGATTCCTTCTTATAGTATGATGAATCCATGATGACGATTCCCCCTCCCTTATCCGCGGCCTTAATCACTATGTTAGGGTTGCTTTCTAGCCCCTTGATGGCTTGCTTTTCCACTATACTGAGATTGTGGTTTTTAATTGTAAACTCATTAGCTGCCTTCTCCATATCTTTGATTACCAACTCGGTGAAAGTATGCAAGAAATTGCCCTTTATATGTTTTGGATAAAAACTGACGGGTTTTTAAATTGCTTTCTTGCAATGGGTTCTGATATAGTTGAGGAACTCTCTGTATGTGTGATGCTCCTAGTTACAGCATCCTTTAAAAAATATTTTTTCAAAGTCAGCCTTCTCACAAATTTGTGAGTGTCAACATAGAGGTTGAACATATTGGGTCCCTGTGATGGGGCAAAATTTAAACCCTTTGATAGGACCCTGTCCTCAATAGCAGTGGTCTGGTGTCCACTAATGTTGAACACATTTGTGGCTCCTACCTTGGTTTCCCAAGTTCTTGTTTTTTTCTTTTTCCTCCCTCCTCTTTTTCCTCTGAGTCCTCTGTTCTTTTCCGCCTTGTGGAGCGAGGAGTATCTTGTCTCCCCACTAGATTGTTTGTTTCGCTGTCTCTCCTTGTAGGGAAGTCCTGAAATGATACTGAACATGTAGAATAAATGCATAATTTTATTTTTTGAGTTTATTACACAGTATACTGTACGGCCGGAAAACATCAGCATTCCATCGAAATCCCCCCATTAGCCGTTTTCTTTTCTGAGGAAAAACAAAAAGAAAAGTTTTAATGTACAGTAATGGTCAGCCCCCTAAAGAAGTACCCAGCCAGCCCCACAAAAATAATACGGCAACAATACAGTACTCACCATAGAATTTCCCATTCAGCTGGCGCCGGCGCCGGTCCACTGCCAGTCCAGCTTTCTTCATCATCCACGTCGATAGTTTGCAGAAGGACTAGTCCACCTGTAGTCAGCTGGTGAGGCTGGAAATCGCTTAGGTACATGCAAGCTTCATCAAAACTGCACGCAAAATCCGACTCAGGCTCAGGGTTGTCACTGACGGTGGGACCGTCATTGGAAGCCGGTGCTGGTGCTGGTGCATTGCTTGGCAGCGACTGTCGTTTCTTAGTTGGTTTTAACATGACCCTTCACCTTTTGCCGCCTTCATGATCATAGATACAGGAAAATGCCGGTGATACACACCAATACCCGCCAACAAATTGTGGCTCAATCCGATAAAAACAGGGGTTGCTACATAATGTTTTCCTTACTGCACGCTTCCACGTATGAGGAGCTGGCGAAAATTTGTAAAAGTCATAGTTTTCGATAAAATACTGATAAATTTGAGCAACTGTTGCCATCTTATCATCTGTTGCATTAATCGCGGCCCATATCAAATACGCGTAACTTCTGTCGGGTTTTTGGAAAGCGGGCTGCACTTGAACACTCATGGCGGGCGGCGGGTCTCTGGAGAATACTGTAACTGAAACTGGTCTTTGTCTTTCTATAATATGAAAAGCCTAAATTGATACATTTTTGCAACTCTTCCGCTGCTGTCTCCTGCAGGCTCCGTCTCAGCTTACCAGCATACACGCGCAAGATGATCTGTCGTGACCTCTACGCATTTCGTACCAAGTAGTTCGTCAGGAGAAGAACTGACTACCTGTGCACGTGCGCAGTGACATCACAGCGTTACGTATAGAGGCGGCAACATTTGACAGTGCTATACTACACTATTGTTACGCCAGTGTTGCCCGCCGACCAGACCCGTCCCCTGTGCAAAAGGGGGAAGTAGGGATACATGTACCCGCAGCAAAGGGAGCGAGTCCGGAGTGTGGTGTTAAGTGTTGCCAGGCCAGATATAAGTAACGTAGACAATAGTTGCCGCTACCGGGTATAGGAGTAGAATAGTGATTGCCTTGCCGAGGTCAGGGAGCGGAGAGATGAGGAAGGTTGAAGTCCAAGCCGTGATCGTGGGATGCCAGAGAATACGTAGTCAAGGAGAGTTGAAGTCGAGAGCCAAAGGGGGTAGTTGTACGAGCCGTGTCAAAATCTGTAGTAACCAAGAGTACACCAAACACATCCATACAGAGACTATGTCGAGCAATGAGTAAGGGCTCAGAGAAGCTAGATAAGGCTGGGCTGACCAATCAGGGATGGAGATGGGTCAGGAGGACTGCAGAGAGTCTCTTTGGATAGGTGTGGCTGATACAACCCAGGTGAGTACTGGTAGCACTCTGATTACACCCATGCGGTGTACGGGGGCAGAGACTCATAGCAGGAATGGAAGTAAAAAGTGGATGCTGGTCATGCGCTCTGTTAGCTGTGTTTGCACACGACCAGCGTTGGAGGAGGACACACGTGTGCATGTGGGACGGAGGACCCGTGCCTGCCACTGAGAAGGAGAAGGATCAGTGGGACCGCTGAAGGGAGGGGACCTGCGGCGACCTAGGAGCTGACGGCCCGTGGAGGCAGGTAACCGGAGGTTGCATTGCACACCCTGAGTCTCCCTGAGGGTAGTCTGTGTGTTGCGCGGACGGCGCTGAGAAATCAGATTCCTAACAACAATGCACCTTTTCTTTCTATGCTAGAGAAGGGGAACTACTGTATGCCGCAATACTTGTTATGTAACTAGTTTAAAAGGCTATAATTGTGATACGGTTATCCATCGAGACACTGTTCCTCATAGAACAGCACTATACGGGTGCATACAAAACAATCTATACTAAAACAACTTAAATACCTTAACTAGTTGTAATAGGTTGGCTCATGATATGGCGATCCACAGAAATGCCATGCCTCATATATTCATTTGCTTTGATGCTACAGTAAGGCCCCGGGTATACGGCGGGTTCCGTTCTGGGGCCCGCCGTATAGTGAAAATCGCCGGAAAGCGGATCCGGCGATTTTCAGTTCTATGCATGCACAGAACGGCGTTTTTGCCATTCTGCGCATGCGCGGTCTAAGGTCTGCGCATGCGCGCCGGGTGCAACCTCCCATTCTGCGCATGCGCGAGAAGCGGGCCCTTCTGTATTTAGTTTTTTTACCGGCAGCGATTCGGCATGGTGCATTTACAGGGGGAATACCTTATGTTTAGGCCATAAATAGGATTAGTACTCCTCATAAATCTCCCTGGAGTACGGGGTATTATATAACTTTAGGGTGGTAACCCCACACTGATTACCCATATGCTAAACACTAGAAGAGGAAGATACTAATATTTAAGGAAATTCAATCCCTCACATACCTCCCTAGTTCATGGGGTAGCATTACATTAGGGTGGCTCCACTCACCTCAGAGCATTATACAACTCCATGACCCCTTTCTAATTGTTCTATGGTACTACCTTGCTCTCTCATCAGTATACCCTAATAGGGACCTCTCTCCTACCATTTGGGACTGAGTATTATATAATATTACTTTTGGATCCTCCAGGTATACCATTCTACCTATTATTAGGGTAAACCTTATACTTAGTGTTATGTCCTCTATATACAAGTTATTTATCTAGCAGACTTCTATAAGGTTTCTCTAGCGAGCAGCCTTCACTGTACTCTTTTAAAGCAAATCCGTAAGCCAACTAGACCATGTGTTGATATTTTTTTTTAATTGGATACAACAATTAACTTGTGTCATCAGTATCCAAATTAGCCACATTTTATGTATCCATGTGACGACTTAGATATTTGACATATTTCATCCATCTAGTTCAAAGAGATAGCTTGGATGTGCAGTATTCAGCTATTGGGTTTAATTGACTGGGTATCTGACCATCATGTATACCCATTTTTATCTTTACCTGGATTCTGACATGACAAAGAGGTCACCACCAAGTTCACCCAGCCAGCCAGTCACCCAGATTCTTGATGAGAATGTAAGGTTTCCGGTCCTGGCTTTACTGGAACTCACCCGTACAAGGATATTTAGATTCCAGGCAAAGCTTTCCCTGACTTGGCAATTGGAATCACCTGTTCTGGACTCACTGCAGCCTATTCTTGCCTCCACAGGGACGTGTCTCTGCACTGCCTCCCCTGCTACTGGTTCCTGTCTGCTTTAAAATACTTCCGCTTCCTTTTCTGCTTTGCTGAGCATAATTTTTTCTGGCTGTGTATGTGCTTGCCACAAAGACCCCTGTTTGGCCTGTCTTGCCTTAGCCTTGTTCTCATTGCTGAAGTGCTGGATCCCCAGCGTCATCGCTTTCTGTATCCTCTAGTCTCCTTTGTCCAGAGGCTGTTCCTGTGCCGAAGCCCCTGTGCTGAAGCTTCCTGCTTCTAAAGTGTTCACTCTGTTTATGCTGCAGCATTTTCGCTGAAGAGTCCTCGCCGGAGTCCATCCTGTTCCTGTGGACATCCTGCGCTGGAGCATCTGCTGGACCCTCTGCACTGCAGGAGTCCTGTCCCGAAGACCTTCCTGTTTTCTACGCTGAAGCTGCTATGCTGAAGCGCCTCGCACCTGCCTTCCCGTTGCCGACCCTCGCTTGTATCCTCGACCACCACTCCTGTGCCGCCTGCCTTGACCCCTGCCTGGATAACATTTACGTTGCTTTCTCCAACCTTGACCCGGCTATGTTTGACTGCGCACTGCGCAACCCAGAACCGGGTTTCGTCGTCTAAGGTCGGTGTATACTTATCCCCACCTCTGCCTCGTGGTCCAGTCCCAGTTTGTAGCGAGCATGACCATGACAGAGAACAGGTTGAAGAAAACTTTAAGCAATTACAAAATTAAAGGCTATAACCCCAGTTTCAACAAAACTAAAGTTGAAAACACTGAGGAAAGGAAAAAGTTTAATGTTTTTCCACAATCTAAGCAACGCACATTGGCCAATAAACAGAGATGTTAGCATAACTGAAGGTTCCTTGAGAGTGACTGCATTATGTGCAAAACTAATCTCTTGTGTAAAAAAAAAAGAACAAAGACATCATACAGACATGCATTGATCTGGTATGATACTCAATAGCATTAATAATAAGGAAACCACGAAAAAAGAAACTAGTGCAAGAAATTTGAATGTGCAGAGGACCAAAAACGAAATAATCTTTTTTTTTTTAAAACATGGTTCTAAATCAAAAGGTACAGAAGGGGGATGAAACCAGAGTACAATCCATTACAGAATCAGCATTATGGTTGGTCGCGCTTTCCTCAAGAAATCCGCTATGGGCACGATTTCTTTTCATCTGCGTGCGTGGAGTGCCAGTAAAGAGATTTTAGTCACACTCCACTGCCAATATTTTCATTCCCTTGTATATATATTCCACACCCAGTGTGTTATTTTGCAGATATTAATAAATAATTTTTTGTTTTTTCTACTCACTATGACTGGTTATATAGGATACTAAATTGTCTGTGGCAAGGCTACTAAAAGCTCAAAACAGAGAGACACAAAATGTATAAAAAATAATTAATGGTGATGTGGACAACTGAGGAAATCTGTGAGGGAGAATGAAAACGTGGGTGTCAAAATATGTTGCTTGGAGAGGTGACCAGGGACAGCATGTGGCAGAAACGGAGCTCCAAAGGACACCGCTACCTGGGATGCATATGAACCGGAGACAAAAATGTAATTACCTCCATGAATCCCTCTTGTAGCGCTTCGTTTTCAATGCCTCAGTCCAGCAAGCAACATCGGCGTTGGTCGTCTCTAATTCAGCTGCGTCTCCTCACCCAAACTCTCTGGAGCTCCCGAGTGCCGGTAGTGCACGTAATGACTTCCGGTCCGTCCGGTATGGGCTCCGTTCTCTCTGCTGTGTCCGTGGAAACATCCGATTGCAAACACAGACTCCCATATGGCGTACCCTCCTTCACTCAGCGCGTTATTCCAATCAAAGGGCAATGCAAGTAGAATGGTTGATTGGAAACAGACTGCAACGTCCAAGAAGCACCATCGGCTTGAGAAAGGGCTGTTAGAGCCTGAAACGCGTAGGAGGTTGTGTGTTTTTTGTACTTTGTTTGTCCTTTTTCATTTTTATGTAGTCCAATAAACAAATTTTAATTTTTCACTCCTGGTGAGCTGATGGTGCTTTTTGGACGTTGCAGTCTGTTTCCAATCCACCATTCTACTTATATAGGATACTATCCTGGTTCACTGTTATCCTAGCAATAATTACATCACATGAGTGCAATTGTGAGGGATTCTTGTGGGGATAGGATTTTCTACAATCCTTCCTCCTATATATGTATATAGTATACAATCATTCCCTTGTGCACCTGTGATATCTTTTATTTACTAAGTTGTTATAATAGGAGAGCGGTGGATCTTGTTATATTTTGTTAACCTTTCAAAAACATGATTCGTATTATGGTTAATTTAAATCAGTCCTTCATAAAGGGATGTCTTTTTTTTTTTAACTTGAAATTCACTTTGAATGTGTGGATAAGCATTTCTATTCACGTAGGTTTGTTTGTAAAGCTTAGTGTCTGAAGTGGTTGGGGGAGATGCTACTCATCCCATGCCGAGAAAAGAAAAAAAAAAGGAATGTCTGTGCGTATGCGTGAGTGGGGGATTCTCGTCAAAGCCCCAAGAAAGGCTTTTCACACGTACTGTACGCGTGCACGTTTGAACCTGGGCTCGGGAAGATTAAACTAAGCCACAAAACCTCCAATTACAAATTAATGGTTTTGGGGAGGTGTCGATAAGAAGTAGAAATACTTTAGCCTTGTGTGGGGGGGCGGGGGGGAGGGGGAGATGGCTGTATGCTGGATTATTAATTCAAAGAAATATTTTCAACATGTCATCGTAATGTTTTGAACCCCAATCCCCCAAATAAAAATCACAGTATGCCACCTACCTCATAAAGTACGTACATGACTAGTGTAGAATTAAAATTACAACCTGATGAAGCGGCTAATGTTGTGAAATGCATAGAGAGTGTGTGAATTTGTGACTATCTGGTTGCTGGAACAACTGAGGACCATGAGGACTGTGACGATCATGTCGATCAGCCGGTACTGAAAGCAAGGAATACCCAGAAGTGACGTCACACGCCGGAGCGCGCTGCGAAGAGGATGATCAAGGAGGGTTCCCATCTGAGATCACATAACCGTAGAACTGCTGATCTACAGGGCGCACGGCTGGCTAACATCACCAGAAATCCATCTACAGACATGTTAACCTTCATTACTGCCTGTAAATACTTTACAAAGTGTGAGTATGTGTTTATGCTAACACTAAACTTGTGTCAATCATTGGTCTGCACTATGTTCTTGTCTTTATTCTGAGGTACATTTACTCCCACACGGCTTGAAGCATACTAGGTCTCTACCAACATACCCCTCAGACCAGACAACCAACATTGCATCAAAGAGGCACACACCAGCCAGTGGTTGTAACTGCTTTATAACTTCATATCTCCTGTAAGTGAATATATATAAAAACATCACAGTATGATCATATAACCTTGTGACTACAGGGAGTCTCGCTTCAGGAAGGTACAGTATAATCACAAACACTGTTATAATAGCGAACCTATCTGACCTTCTATTAAGAACATAATATTGCCCAGAAAAGACCTACAAAAATGGTGGATCAAAAAATTCTATTATTATTGGCACTTGGCATAAGACATAAGAGCAGACTTTAAACGAGCCACAGATATATGATCCTTTGATCACTGACTTTTTGAGTTTCTTACCCATAAAGTGACAATGGATTAAAATGTCATTAAGATGTGTTGGTCTTTTCATATTTACTCTAGCAGTGAAAAGGGGTCTTAAACCGTAATCAGTATGGAAAATTTGCCAGTCTCTCTGTAGTATATTCCTCATCTTGACATTGTGCATTCTAAATTGAAATAAACCAGACCACTGTGTTATCTGTCGCCTTCTGCCTTTTTGGAAATAGAATGCTATCACGCCTTTTCTTTTTTTTAAACGAAGCAATCCCTTATATGACTCCAAAAGAAAACAGTTCTACTTCTCCTGGCTGGAAGGTTCCTGCCTGTCAGTAGCACTGACTTTTGTTTTTATGGTGACTAGTCCAGTGGAGTTTTATACCAAAGCTGGACTTGGTAATCCCTTTATTTTAAGTCAAGGCAGGTGCCTTTACATTTAGGACACCTCTTACTCACGGATCTTCTGTCTTCTTCTGTGTACCCAGTGCCTGAGTAATCCTTTGGCCCACAGATATGGGTATCCTATGGAGCCACTAGTCATTCGCTCCTGTCCCTAGTTGTACCTATCAATTTCATAGGGAACCTACTACTTAGAGCCTAACCTTAGACTCCATTTTGGGTGGAGCAATATACATACAGTACCCTGGGAGTTTCACCCTTTTGTACCAGAGTGTGTGGCCACACATTGTTTCATATTTCTGGAAAGAAGATCAGCCATTGCAATTGATTCTTATTTCAACATACATCTTTTAAGGCTGAAGGCAAATAGTGTTTATTTATGTAGTTACCCTAGATGTGGAATCAAACTCAAATACTTGTCATCGCATACATGGTATTTCACTAGAATGCTAAATTAATCATGATGATGGCCTCAAAGATAAGATGTTAGTGTTGGCTTTTGTACAGAAAACACATGTACACTGAGAACACATTTTACCAATTCTATTTTTCATCTGAATTTTAAACACTTCAATAACAGAATTATCTTTGAATTTCTAAATATTATAAAGTGTTATGACAAGAACAGGAAGTGTTAAAGTGTCATATTTAAATTTTCCCTTTAGTTACTTAACCCCTTTGTTGTCAGAGGGTTTAATGTATTTATGCATTTAGGGCAGCAAAGTAGTTTAAAAAATTGAAAAACTTGTATGCATTTCTATTTTTATTTAAATAGAATTCATGTAAGTAGTAATTTACAAAAGAGACAATAAAATATAGAGAATAATAATACAAAAGGTGTGTAAGATATGTGTGCAGAAGTATGCAATGTTCCTTTAAACAATGCAACAAACAAAAATATACATAAAACAATAAACACCCATACTTGTGTAAGGGCTAACTTACTTCCCCAGTCCCTCTCTGCAAGGCTGGGGGGAAGAAGCCCCTTACCTACTTATCACTCCAACGTCTCAGCGGTACCTTAACGCAGGTGGCCCTCCAAGTCAGTAGTGTCCGGGTAGGTGTCTGCTTGAGGGTACAGGCATAGAAGTCTGGTCCCCCTTTGTCTTGTTCCCAGAACACAGCCCTCATTTTCCTTATGGCAGCTCCCTTGTGAGCTAAGGAATCTCTTTCCTGTTTCTCAGATCAGGCTTTTTCTAAAAGTGGGGTGGAAGCTGCTGTCCCTCAAATAGCGGGCTCTGTCTATAGGTTTGCGGTATACAGAAGTCTGTAGTTGGTTGTTCTTTATAGTAATGGTGGTGACAAGGAAATACACTTCGTCCGTGCAATGGGTGAGTATGAGGTTGATGGTCGGGTGGAACGTATTGAAGTATGTATATATATTAACAAAAAATAGGAAATGAATCCCCTGAGTGGTGCTTCCAATACCAAAGTGGAATAACAGTATAGGTAGGGAGTCCAGAACTATAAGCAATATAAAGATAATGGTGACTATAATCCATCCAAGATGCACAATTGTGTGTGTATGTGTAATATCCAGTTCATCAATTAAGCCACACGGGAACAAGCCAACATGAGGGAAATCGAAACTGGGCAACCTAAGTATAAGCCCCATAACCACAGAACTTACCCTGTACAAGGTGCTCAGATCTCATCCCATCGGTCCGTGTGGCTGGAGCGTCGGCATATATTTAAACACACTGGCTTGAAGTAATAAAAACTCATGATTGTATGGTCTGTCTAGGTCCCAGCAGTGGCGTGCTTAATTCCAGAAGGGAGAATAACAAAAAATCTGGTATCTTTGATAAAGCGCCTACTGTAAGGAATCGGGGAACTCGTCCTTTGCGACGTGTTCCCTCCTTACCTGTCATATCTCAGACCTCCGCTCTGGCACGAGCGCGTACGTGCACCCCTGCTCTGCTTACAGAGCGCGCATGCATGCACAGCTCTTCTAGTGTGCCACGGAGCTTAGCTCCACCCCCTCGGACACGCCGTGCTTCTCTCACATGCGGCGCGCACACGTGACGACGTGCACTGCTCCCCAGCTGTGTGGCAAGTACTCATTTAGCCCACTTGTCTCCTGCAGCCAATCCTTGCCTCAGCGGAGGCCATGCCTCTGCTCCGCCTCCCTTGCTACTGGTTCCTGTTCCTGTTTAATACCCTGCTCATGCTCAGAGTCATTGCTGAGCATAACATGTTGTAGCCTTGAGCTCCTGCGTCCGTTGTGCCTTGCTCCCTGTCCTGTGTTCTCTTACAGTTAACTCTTCATGTACTGACCTGACTTGACTTTGGAACCCCTCTGGATACTAACCCCGGCTTACCCTCGACTCTGCGGATATCTCCAACACAGACTACCACTATATGGACCACCATGGCTTTATGGACTTTGTATGAGGACATGTGCAGAGGTATGCAATGGGGACTGTTTTAAGGTGAAATTAAATAAGGCTTTTATTGCGCCCGTTTCTTTAACACAAGAAAATCATCCAAATGTATGATAATAAGGGGTCAAACAAAGCTTCTGTTCCACTTGGGAGTATTTCTAGTTAATCCTATGCAGTCAACAACTCCCTTTAGATTAGCATGTCTCCCAGCCCCAAACATATATCTTGATATGTGCAGATATATAACAAGTCTTAGAAAGGAAAGTCTTATCTGTTTCTTGTAGGGGAAGGCTTCTCTGTTCTACTGGTGTCCACACCTTTGGGCGATAAGGCAATGTCAGGATCCAGGTTTAGAAGTACTTTCCCCTGTGTCTTGCTGGCAGCATGCAGTCTAGTCCCTCTGCAGCTCAAGACAACTGTTCCTATGGTCAGTCCCACAATTTGTGAGACTCAGGAACAATCTCCCATCCTGCCTCAAAGGCAGGCTTTTCTAACAAACCTAATCAGCCAGGTGGTGGTGGTTAATTGACTACCAGCAGTTAACCACCACACTGCTGGATTAGAGGCACATTTCCTGTACAGGGATAAATCCCCTATTACATACCTCCCATGTTTGTGGGAAGCTCGGACATGCCACGGCCAAAGCCCATCCTTCCACTCTCATTCGAGATAACTCTGTGACTTGAATGAGAGTGGATGGAGGAAGAGAACCCTCAGTCCTGCTGGGATTGGAGCCCTTTCTCCAGTTTATTCGTGTCTCCTCCCGAACGTGCTTGAGATCAGCACTCCTCAGTCGCTCGAGGAGGACTTTTTCCAAGTATAGTCTTTTTACTGCGTGCTCGGCCATGAGATTTCCCTTGCGTCGGGTGCTCGTCTTATTGTAGGCAGACTGTATGGCAACTTGAAGCTGTCTCTCTGCATTTTTTCCACTCAATGGAGTTGTTAGTTCAGCTTCTTTGGGATTGAGTTGCAATTCCACAACCACTTCCAGAGAATGTCCCAGCTTTTTAGCTTCATCAGCTAAGGATTCTTCTGGTTTTGATTCAGCACGTGTACCTTTTTTTGTTGCCTGTTGGGTGGCTGAAGGTTTTGCTAGTGCTTGTTTAGGTGGTTCAAATTTTGCAACCTTGTTTTTCAGACGAGCGGTATTCCCAGCTCTGAATGTACCCTTGTCTTCATGGGTTTTTGTGGCTGTGGGATACTGACGCTTGGTCAGGGTCAATTCTTGTCCTTGTAGAACAGTAATCTCATCCGCGAGAGATCCCTGTTTTTTGAGTGCGTCTTGCAAGTCTCTTCTCAGGGAATTTATCTGCACACTTTGCTTTCTCTGAGCTTGCTTCCACATTTTCATCGTATTGTGAAGCACTGTGAATTTCTTTGCTCGGGCCACAGTTACTTGTCTCAGTTTCTGGACCTTCTTGTGCTCCCTCTTGTGCTGAGTCACCTGGGCTCTAAGCTTGGCCTCTAGCAATGCTTTGGTGATGCTCAGGGTAGCCTTCAGTTTCTCTATTATGCATATTAAATAAATATTTTTTATATTAGTACCAACCTCCAGCCCTATTTCTATTGCTGTGCTCAGCATCTACCCGATTTTTTGATAAATATATATAAGACCCATGCTACCCACCCGGGAGGCCTAAGCACCATTCCCGGACCCACTATACCTACCCTGTACCCATTGATTGGCACAGTGGTTATACCATGCCCATATAATATGAGCATGATAAGCCACTATACCACTCAATGGTCAACCTAATATAAAATAATAAATGCCAACAATACACAATAATTACATAAATACAGAAGCACCAAAAAAACAACAAAAATAAAAGAACTAATTAGCCTTATAGTACACATCACATTTTTATATCCTCCGTATCACGTGACCGTGGGATTTAAATACAGGAGGAGATACCAGCACCCTATACCAGGGCCTGTAACTCAGGAAGCAGGGGTCCCCAAGGCTGAAATCAATGTGGTTCATCTCAGGAGACACCCTGCTCCCGCACAATATTAATAAAAATTACATTAAAGCAACTTCATTACCATAGCAGATAGCCGCTACGGTAACAAATTAGTTACATGTTTTATTTGGGTTTTAATACTAGTGTATTGTAGCAGGGGATCTCTGGAGCAGAACCTCCTTTATTTGAGGTCCGATGACACCCTGCTTCCCGAGATACAGGCCCCGTTATGGGGTGCCGGTATCTCCTATTCGTTTAAATGTCATGTGTCACATGACCATGGGAATAAAATGCAAAGGAGATTCCAGCATCCCATAACGGGGCCTGTATCTCTGGAAGCAGGGAGTCTCCGACCTCAAATCAACGCGGCTCTGCAACAATACACTAGTGTTACATTTTAAATTAAAAATGTTTGTTCTCTGGCGAGATTTGCTCAGGGAGAGGCAGCTCTCTCTACAACAGAAAGAAATCGCCGGGTGAGCCCTTTTCAGAGAGGTAATCATCACATCGCCGGCTACTTCTCAGTTTTTCTGGGATTTCTGCATACCGTGATAGCAACACTGTCAAAAGTGTCAATTTAAACTGCCCAGCAATTTTTTTTCCCGGCGCTTAGTGCATCCTATGTGTTTGCTCAAAATATACTTTGTAGACATTCCTCTGTCAGGTTCCTTTAGACAGAATGAGTCCTTGCAAATGCCTAGCAAATGGGTGGAAATACAAACAGCCTTCCCTGTTCAATTTAACCATAAAAATTCCAGTAGGAAGCATGTTATCACTCTATAGAGTTTAATTTTGGCACTTTTGTGTTGATGATAGGATTATCTGTTCCAGTTTCTAGTCAGTTTAGGTAAATTTGCAATATCTATATGAAAACCATGTATTTTATCTTTACTATAATCCTCTCTTTATGGGTAGTGGGATTTACATTCCTTTACCAGAATGCTATGGAATTCTACAGCATCATTGGCTCTTTTTATAGTCTAAATAATGCTAAAAATAATCCTATGATTAAGTGTTTAAATCATATTTGATTTCTTAAATATGTTGAACAGTAAAGCAACCAACAAAAGTAAATGCTGATGATGTTTATATCATTTGAAGGCAAAAAATATTAACAACCTCTACAAAAAACACATATAGTATAGATGAACAAACAAATTTTTTAGTAAATTAAAAGCAGTGCTATGTTTCTTGTTTTAAATTCCCTGATTTTGAATTAATGGACATGTAAAGCTATTTTACATGCACAAACTTGCCCTCTTCAATGAAAGTAATGCAGCAGCAAAATTAGATAGTCACTGGAAAGGGTCACGCTGTGATGTCATCCGGGAAGTTGAGGACAGACAGGCAGGCAAATGTCGGTTATTGTTTAGGACTTTTATCAGCCGGTTAGTAAGAGATAGTATTGGTACACGGTGGTTTGGGGCGTGAGTCCCAATCACAGTGCTCAATCCAAATCTGAACCTTTAGACGATAATCAATATAAGTCCACATATCATGGTAACAGGAAACTGTATCAGCCAGCAAGTAGAGTAATGAGACCCAGTGCTATATGAATGCAGCAAAAAAGACACTCAGTGTAATGGCAGTAGTCCATGTGTCATAATGGAATAAAGGTTAACATACCATTGTTGTATGGAGCTCGGCCATACCCAACCCTTGTGCTGCAGCACTATTCCAGGTCATCCAGTATCCCTGTGAGGGAGAAATATACTCACAGCAGGCTTGTTCCAATGCAGCGTGCAGCACGCTCAATATTCATGTAGAGGTTGAAATCCAAAGACTCCTGCGGTGCACAGCAAAATAGGGTAGAGGACCAGCAAGGTGTTGAAATACTGCACGCCAGGAAGTTGGTCAAAAAGGAGTCCAGAATATCAATAATAAAAAAGACAGATCCAGAAGATCCACACCAAAAAGATCTATTCTAAAAAAATCTGCAGAAGCCTCTAGCATGTCGGACATCTCTGATGGAGAAAGCCGTCAACATACAGTATCTTTCTCCACGGATGAAGATACAGATAGATACGGCGAGAATACTGATTATGAAACCCGGAATACGAAATATGGCGAGGCATCCACATCATATGACTTGAGGAGTCAAAAGGCGTCAAAAAACTCCATAAAGGGACAAGGCGCTCGAACAAAAGACGGGGCACAAAAGAAAAGAAAAATCGACCCCTGATGGAAGACCATAACGTCATTAATATTTCAGGAATAACCATTTCAGAGGGTGAAATAGCCGTGTTGAACAAGGGCCTCAACTTCGCCCCTATGAACAACTTCAACTTGTTCAACACGGTTATTGACCTACAAAAATATGTCCGCAAATTGTCTTTAAAAAAATGCTTTGCATCAAAAGATAAATCTCTCCCTGAACCTCCTCCACTGGTTGACAGGGATCTCACAGACCCCTCTCAGACAGTCGACGACCTTCAAGTTGAGAGATTTTCTTTTAAAGAGTATGGGGTACTTCAGGATATGTTAGATCTTGAAAGAGATGATAATATTTCAGATTCCATGAGTACTGAGGAGCAGTTTTTATTTTTGAGTGGTATGAAACACACACAATTTAGGAGTAAATCTATTTTCTGTCCATCATTCTCCAAGGGTCCTCATTTACAGACCTATGAGAGGCTAGTGGAGAAAGATCTACAGGATCTTGCCAAGGGCTATATATTCACTGCTCCTTCTTTTGACAACTTATCCAAAGAAGACAGAATAAATCTTAATGCATTAAAGAAGAGGTCTGATATTGTAATTAAAAATGCGGACAAAGGGGGAGCAGTGGTTATTATGCACACGGAAGCATACCATACAGAGGCCATGAGACAGCTGTCTAATACACAGGCATATTGTAAGTTGGATAAAGATCCTACACGATCATATTTAGCAGAGATTCGTGAATTGTTTGATCTGGGCAGGGAATTGGGAGTACTCAATAGTCGTGAGTCAACATACTTATACAACCCATTTCCAACTGTGCCTATTTTTCACCATCTCCCAAAGATCCACAAAACCTTAGTTTGTCCTCCTGGCAGACCAATTATATCTAGCATTGGATCTTTGGGAGATGGTCTATCTAGGTACGTTGATTATTTCTTACAAACTCTGGTAAAAACATTACCTGCCTATCTAAGGGACTCTGCGGATTTGCTTCAAGATATTCAAAGAATTCAATGGCTCAATGGTTACACTTGGGTTACACTCGATGTAACCTCTTTATACACGATTATTGATCACACTTTGGGCACGAGAGCAATCAGTCACTTTCTTAATCATTCTAATTTAAATTTGGCACAAAACACTTTTTTGTTAGATTCGGTGATGTTTTTGTTACAACACAATTATTTTATGTTTGATTCACAATTTTATTTACAGTCACAAGGCACAGCAATGGGCACGTCATTTGCACCATCATATGCAAATCTATATATGGGATTTTGGGAATCTATCTACATATTTGGTGACACTAACCCTTTTAGAGATAATATTATTTTCTACCGTCGCTTCATTGACGACTTATTATTTATCTGGAATGGGGATGATGACACTTTGCACGCTTTCTTTGAATATCTTGAGGCCAATACGTATAATTTAAGATTTACACATTGTTATAGTGACTCACAGATTGACTTCTTAGACCTACATTTGTACATTGATGTGGGTCAGAAAATACAGACTAATATCTTTAGGAAGACAAACTCTAAAAATTCCCTGCTCAGATCAAACAGTGCCCACCCAAGACCGCTTATAAAGGGAATACCAAAAGGGCAATTTCTGAGGTTAAGACGCCTATGTTCCACAAGAGAATCCTTCTTGGCACAGGCAGAGGATCTAAAGAGAAGATTCAGAGATCGTGGTTATGTAGAGAGAGATCTGGAGAGTGCATTTAATTATGCCCTAGAAACCGATCGGGAGTACCTCTTGAAAAAGAGGAACCCCAAAAAGACACTATCCAATAATATTAACAATCAGTGTCCACTGTTCATAACCACGTTCTCAAAACAAGCAGAACAGATTAGACATATACTCCAAAAACATTGGGGAATCTTAAAATTAGATACAGATTTGGATCCCTATACCACACAAAAACCTAGAATGGTATTTAAGAAAGCCAAAACCATCGGCAATTATGTATCTCCTAGTTTGTTTGAGTTAAAAGCTAAAAATACAAAACCTCTGCCTAAGGGATTCTTTAAATGTGGCCTATGTAATCTCTGCAGATACGCTGAACCATTAAAATCAGTAAGAGATATCCATTCAGGGCAAATTTATCGGTTGGAGTCATTTATGACATGCAACACCAACTTTGTAATTTATTTGCTAAAATGTGCATGTGGAAGTGGCTATATAGGCAGGACCATTAGGGCTTTGAAAGTAAGGATCACTGAACATATCCGGAGTATAAAGAACAGCGATGAACGCTTTCCGGTAGCACGCCATTTTAACACGTGTCCCTCAGGATCAATTAAAACACTCACGTATAGTGCCATTGAGACCATCCCTATACACCCTAGAGGAGGACATAGAGAAGCATCACTAAACCGTAGGGAGATGTTCTGGATTTATGCCCTTGGGACATTGGCACCCAGGGGCATGAACCAAGATTGGGAGCTCAAACATTTTTTAACTTGATCTAAAAGGATTAATGAGCCCAATCTATCAACTGACTTACCCTAGATTTTGGTCCAAAAATCTAGAGTAGCTTTCGTTTGTTCAAATGTACTAGATAATATGCAATATGAATATACAATGTCCAGTGCATTTTCATATAATAACATTGCTTGCCTTACGTTAAAAACCAGGGTTATTGTTCACACAGCTAGAAATTAATTGTCCCAAATGGATACTTTATTACATTATACATGTTTTCACGACATATGTTTAATCATAGATCAAAACTTATGTATCACCAAAAATTAATTATCCATAAGAACATTAGTTGAATATACTAACATGATAAATATTGGTGAACAATTTTTCTCCCTCAATCCACACATGTAACCTCCATTTCAGATTTTAGATTCGCCACATTATGCATTTGTATGTTATTCATGTTTTGTTGTACTTGATTTAATGTGTGTTTTTACCATGTTAGTTTTATTTGTTTAGTTCATCCCCACATGCTTTTCTTGTAAGTCAAAACCCCTCCCCCTTCCCCCCCCCCCCCTTTTTTCCCTTCTCCCATCCCTCCTTGCCTCCCTGGGCACCCTTTTTGCACTACATAGCCATGTATCGCTATGTGTTGAGGACTCTCTGTTGTTGTTTATAGTCGTTGCCTAGCAACGACGTGCTACGTATCGGCAAAGGGGTCTGGGCGCTGAAGTCAGATGCGCGTCATTCCCCCTGTCCTCAGACATACCCAGGGCAGCTGGCATTACTATTGGCTGGGAGCCTCAGCCAATGAGGCTATAGCTTGGCGATTTCTAGCCAAAAGGAGTAGCGCTAAGACGCAGGGGGAGGTACTTCACCCCCCTTCAAAGTTATACACGGCAAATAGTCATTCTGTGCGCAGGGAGTCCCAGCCAATTAGATTATAGATTAGCGATTTTCGCGCCAAAAGCAGGGAGCGCGATGACGTAGGGGGGCGGGCTTAGCCCTTTAAATCAGTGGGGATGAATGGTGCGGATCAGCTCTATGACTAAGGACTATACCAGTCCGAAACGCGTCAGAGTGTGTGTCCCCTGTACCATGCTGTTTCAATAAAGGATTTTTAACAACACCTTGCTGGTCCTCTACCCTATTTTGCTGTGCACCGCAGGAGTCTTTGGATTTCAACCTCTACATAGTATTGGTACAGTTGTTCTATTACTGTTTTTAGCTTCTAGCGCTCTCATCTAGTTCGCACTATCAATCTCAGCTTACTTATGGCTTAAGCCTGGGACCCGCTGCGCCCGGCGGCGCAGGCGGCTGCACGGGCTTTCCCCACCAGCAGGGGAATCCTCCCGAGCCGGTCCCGGTCCCGGCTCACGGCACAGCTCACTACACGCTGTGACGCGTCAGCCGCTAGGGGATACAAGAGAATTGTAATCCCTAGCGTTGATGCGTCACGTGGTGTGGCTGTGAGCCAATGAGGAGGGGAGGCTTCGGGAGAACGGGAGGCTTCGGGGAGCGGGAAGGAGTGTAGAGTGAAAGCTGCGTGAGTGCCTGTCTGTGTGTGTGTCTGAGTGCCTATCTGTGTTTGTGTATGGGAGTGCCTGCCTGTGTGTGTGTGTGTGTGTGTGTGTGTGTGTGTGTATGTGTGTGTGTGTGTGTGTGTGTGCATGAGTATCAGCTGCAGCCCGAGCCGGGGGGGGGGGGGATTTTGACACATTAAAACAGACAAAACTTACAGTCCAAATTGACACTGCCAGCTCAGAAAATTGCCTTCTTTTTAAAGTACCTATAAGCATATTTCCAACGGGTGAAGCAACCATTGTTTGGAATCAGCTGTTTTTGAGAAGGGGGCGGGGCTATCGCGGGTCCCTCCTCTTAAACCACGCCCCTCCCTCCCACTCCCGCCCTGGCTCCCAATCCCTACAGACCGCATATCGCGGTCTGTGTCTGTCAGCGCCCCGCCTGTATGCAGTGCTGGCGCGCTGACCGAGGGAGCAGGGCCTTAGCCTTAGATGCACTCCAGAGATCTCCTCAATGAGTAGCTATTATAGCCAGATATTCGTGATCATATATCCACTGCAGTTCCGGCATGGCATAAGATACCACTATTACTGTTTAGAAGATAGCTGCAGCCGTATTATAGCTGCAGGTTTGATACAATATTAGATATCATTTTGTTTGCACTAACACCAGCCACCAGCACATCAGAATCATAAACATACTAAGGGGGTCTTGCCTGTAACAGTGACTCAGGGCAAGATTTCAATTGCCCCTCTTCAATCATTGCTTCTGAGTATTTCTATTTGACACCCTATTGCCAACTCTTTCTTCCTTGTTTTTAGCCAGAGCACTAGAGGACGCTGTTCCTCCTTTCTAGTGACTCTCTAATTTTCTGCTATAGAAAAGTTTGCTTTGATACAGTTCAAAATTCCATTACTATAAAAATTTGCAAATCCATTTCTTACATACAGTATAATGAACATATAGAAAAAATTAGGGGTATACGCGCTCTAGCACCGGATCCATATGATATACTTTCAGAATAATCAGAAATAATCAAAGGCATAGGATATGGGGCTAGTAATAATGAATAGTGAGTCAAAAAACAACTGCCAGGTGGTGTGGAGGCCTTAAAAGAAACAAAATAACCCTGAAGGGAGAGAGAAAGGGGGTTTGAACCCACTCCTCGAAATCTCATTGGGATAGTCCCAGAACCACTATTGAACCACATGAGTTGATTAAATGAAAATATATTCAAATATCTAGAATGCCTCCATCCTGTGCCTTTGGTGAAGCGTGCTACTAATAGTGGAGTGATGATGAACAAAGTTGAAGGTATGATGCACAGCCAGGAGAGTGTGTCAAAAATAATATAAAAAATACACTTTTATTGGTCCATTTAAAAACGTAGGTGTAACAGCCCTCCTACAAATCTCCAAAGTCATGGAAAAATGTGTCCACTCCCAATTAAGCGATTACTATACCAAGACAATTTTCCCTAGCCAATTCCAATCTGGCTTTCACCCCAAAAACTCCACTGTAACTACCCTGCTTAAAGTTTGCAATTAAATCCAGTGTGGAATGGAACGGGTACAACTCACTGGTGCAATATTCCTAGATTTTCAAAGGCTTTTGATACTGTTGATCATGCTATCCTGATTAACAAACTCCAGAGCTCTGGAATAGGGAAGCATGGTTTAAACTGGTTTCAGTCCTACCTATCAGGTAGATCCCAACATGTGTCCATCTCAGGCTCTAACTCCAATACCCTTGATATCACCTGTGGCGTTCCGCAAGGCTCTATTCTGGGGCCCCTACTCTTCTCAGTGTTCATCAATGATCTTCCCACAGCTTGGAATCCTATAGGCACACAGCCATAACCTCTCCGACCTTCAACACATACTTCAGTCTGACGTTTTGAGGCTCGAAAACTGGATTTCCCAAAACAAACTGTTTTTAAACACTGGCAAGACTAACAATGGTATTTGAGACCAAGACTACATTTTTAAAGCTTCCAGTGACTGAGATCCAGATCAGAACCAACGCTAACACCACCCCAACTCCTGTTATTAGTTTTAAATACCTGGGCATATGGTTTGACTCCCACTTAACATTCGGAATGTACATTGATACCCTGACATCCAAAACCTATGCCAAACTAGGTGTACTTTACAGGAACAAATCCTCACTAAGCCTGCTGGTCAGAAAGCGTATCGCACAGCAGATGCTAATGCCAATTATCGACTATGGAGACATATATGGCTCGGCACCCCAAACCCACCTTAGCAAACTTGACACCCTCTACAATTCAATTTGTCATTTCATTCTCCAATGCAACTACAACACACATCACTGCGAAATGCTCAAAGAACTGGACTGGTCATCACACGTGTCTAGGCGCAAAGTTCACCTTTCCTGTCTTGCCTTCAAATACTTTCTGGGCAAGCTACCCATCTATCTGAACAAGCTACCACATGCAGCACTTATCATCTGAGATCAGACTCCAAAAGACTGTTCACTGTCCCAAGGCTCAACAAAGTATCCGGCCGTTCCTCCTTCTCTTACTGTGCACCCCAAAACTGGAACAACCTACCGGATACTCTCACATCCACCACCAGTTTAAGTTCTTTCAAATCTAAGGCTATCTCCCATTTTAATCTGGTCTGTAACTGTTTCATAAGCCTATAATATACATCTTCTTTAACTGTGCATGCAATGTATTGTATATAATGTATACCCTGTTCATTTATGTAACTGTGTTTGTAACCATGTATTTTTTGTCATTTTAACTCTATGCCCAGGACATACTTGAAAATGAGAGGTAACTCTCAATGTATTACTTCCTGGTAAAACATTTTATAAATAAAATAAATAAATACATGTTTCATGCAAATAGCACTTTATCAAATATTAATTCACATACAAACACACAAACCTTAAATACACCTTTCCTAACTGTCTCTGGGACTGGTAATTTACATATGCATGGTCCCTTGTGACATCATCGCGTGCGCACTGGGTGCCATGACCCTGTGACCCTGTGACATCATCATGTTCTTGGCGTGAAACGGACGATCCGGAAAGGTGTATTTTAGGTTTGTGTGTTTGGATGTGAATTAATCCTTAATAAAGTGCTATTTGCACGAAACATGTAGGAGGGCTGTTACACCTCCGTTTTTAAATGGACCAAGAAAGCTGTATTTTTTATACTATTTTTGACCCACTCTCCTGGCTGCGCGCTATACCTTCAACTTTCTTATAATGAAGTTCATTACACTTTACAACTAAGATTTTTTTTTTTTACATTGGCGAAAAAAGAAAAATGATGAACATTGATGTAGCACTTGAACTGCTTCACTATCATATGTTTATGATGTAACCCCTACCTAAGTCCTACTATTGACACCCCCCAATTAACAACCAGATGTCACATGGTGCAAAACTACTGCAAAAATCTTTGCCAAAATTTGGCAGCAAAAACACTGTGATGAGTAAACAAAGAGGGAGGGTGGTCCCTGCTCAGCCAAATATAAAGAACATTCTAGAGGGGTGTGTCACGTTAGGGGTAGCTGGTCTCACATAATATTGGTGAAGCCCGGCTTGCTACCCCTAAAACCCTGTGTATCTGGCCGAGTATGTGCACTCATAAACCGGATACATTGTGTGTTTAGACCCCTTATGGGAAATAGCTGCAAAACTGAGAACTTGGGACTATGGATATAGTGGATATAGTGGATATAGGGAGGGAACGGGACTGGTAGACGTAAGAAATGTATCAGTACTTTTTTCCTGGTAACCCTGTATTTTTCATAGCTAAGTGAGCCTGTATTGTGGGGTGTGGTTATGCATGTCTAGGGAAGCTGTCCCCTGTACAAAGTATTGACCCTTCCAGCAAGTTTTAGAATCCAGTTTCAAACCAAGTTTTAGGACCAAGTTTTATACAGTGAATGTATATTAATTCCTAAGGAGGCAGACTCTGTAATTCGATTAGCCGAGTTGTCTGCATAGGATTGAAGATCAAAGGAAGAGGCTCGGGTTGGCTGGGTGACAGGCCATCTGTTGAGCGGGGAAGGGTGGAGGATCAGGTCTGGGGATGGGCCCCTTTGTTCCCTCCAGACTCTGTGGCGCCTACCTAGCAGGCAGTATGGGGCTGACCAGGGGAAGCCATTGCCAAGACGGAGCTCGTAGGTGCGATTTCCATTTGCCAGTTAAAATTTCCCGCTCACCAGCAACCTTGTCATCATGGGGCGATCCTGAGCACCTAAGCACGCCCTATCCTTTGATTGGTGCAGCAGGGTGAGCCCTTGGCTTGTGAGTTGCTCTTACCGTAGGATTCATGCTCTGATTGGTCAGCGCTTCGTGCTCCATAGAAAAGATAGGCGCCGAGACGTATGTAAGGGGACTGCCCAATCAGAGTACCAGACAATGTCCAAACTTGGTCCGGTGAGGCGTGTGGCAGGCTTTTCAAATGTACTCTGCTCTGAATAGCAGAGTATCTGGCAGGGAAGTGCAGGAGAAGCCCGACAGCAGAGGACAAGTTTTGGAGGTGAGAATAGCCCCTTGGACTACCGGAATGTGAAGTGGACAGGGTAAGCCTACCTGAAGCGTGCCCCTGCACCTAGTCAAGGCTAGTGTCTTCCCCCTAGTTCCCCAGTTGGTGTGTATATACCCTGTATTTTTCTATTTTGTTATGTCTGCTGGCTTGCCAGAATAAATCCCATTTTATTCAAATTCTTTGTCCTTTCTGGTGATAGTGATACCGATGGTAAAGATGTAAAAAGTATTTCTTTAAGATGCATTCAACCTCTACTAGAGGTAAAAAATAATAAATGTTTAATGATAGCATATAGAAAATATAAATGTAAATCCTATACGGTGGTGCATGAGAGAAGGCAGCTCAATAAATCGTGTGATTTCTTTCCCTCTGCAACTGTTGTTATACAGGTTTGATAATACAG